>NC_046186.1:90770330-91073360 GCF_011004875.1 Balearica regulorum gibbericeps | reverse complement strand
CAAGCATCAGGTGCTGGAAGGCAAAGGAAAAGACTAGTAGAGTGGTCATCTTGCTCCTTGCAGGCCTCTGACAATAGCACATGGAAGCTTTCCTGCTACTTTGTTTTAGAGGCAATAAAACCAAATAGGGACAAGGACAGTGTGTGTATATTCTTATCTAGATTTTGTTTTTAAATGAGGAAAAATCAGAAGAGTAATTCAGATCTCTCTTAACTGAGATTCTTAGTCAAAGCATTGCTACATCATCCTTTTGAACCCCTGGCACAGAGCTGAGCTCTGAGATCTTCCGAACGCCATTTCTTAAACCCTTCCATCCCATGGCTGCAATACAGTCAATATTTAGGAGAGAGATTTACAAAACAATATTTATATCCATGCGCTCATTCTGCCACAATTAAACACCATTTCCAGAGTTGTGCTGAGATCACTGATGGTATCAAGTGTAAACAGGACAATAAATTATAAAGCCATATTAGCATCATTCGCCTTTAAAGGCACAAACCCACATGCATACATGCACTCACACATACGCAATTTTACCAAGCATTAAAGACAAAGTTATTTTTAAGCTTTTGTCAAATAGATGCATGACTGCTGTGAGGATGTTTATATATTTAAAATGTCTAATATTATTTCAGATATCTTCCTCTTAAATCTGTATTTATTTTTCCAAATAAGTTTTGAAATATTCACAAAGTCTAAACAAATTCAAGCTTGCAGAAAGGCACATTTAAGGTCTGATAACATTATGCTCAGGTAAGTTTGGAGAGTCACTGCTTTTCGGGGACACTGCTCTTACTACTTTGCTGGGATCCACCCCGATAAATCTACACACACACACACGAGTAACTTTTCTCCACTAAATCCAACAAGAATATGCAAACAAGTCAGGCTCGCATCCAGAACATGTTGTGAGGGCTACTGTGGGGGCCTAAGTTTAGGAAGTATTCTTTACACTACCAGTCCTGAAGTGAGTAGAAAGGCTGTTTCACTGGGTTTCTCAGGGGAAGTTCATGGCCTCTGCATTTGACAGATCAGAATAACATTGCTGCTCCATTCCTGAAGTGCTGATGCAATATTTTCACTAGAACTCTCACAGAGAAAGTCCAAAGGAAAAAAAAACCCCTGGATTCAATTTCAGTGATAATAAATCAAAGCATGAATGCTTAAAACAACTCAAATGCAATTGCTTTTCTGCATAGATATTACCTTTCCATCCCATAATACAAACCCCATTTGTTTTCACTGATACAGAACTGTGTAGAAATGTCATTACAGCAAGAAGGAGCATCAGGGAGGATATCAGGTTTTCCTTTGGATTATCTGTTGGAAGGTGGACATACCTGCAGTGATCCGAAACACGCGCAGGTAGAGTGTGACAACATATCCTACCTTCACTGTCTTTCCAACACTTTCACAAGGAAGTAGACTTGTATGAAAAAAAAATTTGCAATGTGCAAAATAATTTCTAGTATGAATGTATGAGAAAATGTCCAGAAAAGATCTAAATACACAAAGGAATTATATATATATTTATGTGTTTAAGAAACTAATTTGTCATCTTCCAAGGTTCCTTGGCCCAGCTCCCCAAACCTGCACATGCAGCATCAAATAGACCACTCAGCTGAAGGCATTGCCAGCAAAACAACATGGGGTTCAACTGCTTTTAGAAAAAAATTGCAAACCCTTCCTCTTACAAACCAGCCAACCAAACAAACCAACCCACCCCGGCATGGTAAGAATGACATTCACGAAACTGACATCTCTTTCACTCAGTTAAACCTCATGGAAATAATAAAACCTTAACCAGTGGTTAGGGAACACTTACGTATGGTTCTCTTTACCCCCCTTAAACATAAAGGTACTTGCCCTCTGTCTCATCCCCAAGGCAGAGGCAAAAAGGTCCTTTTTCCACTTTTTCAAGTAGCTCTCATCTCACTACAAATTACATTTTCATGTTGCCATTAGCTACTCTCTGCATTAATTGCAACCTTAAGGACTTTCCTGGCATCTTTCCTATCGAGAACTCATAAAGAAACTTTAAAGAAATGGGGAAGAGAGATTACAGGGAGGGGAGGAAGGGGCACATCTACTGAAAATGGACAAAATGAAATTGCCTTGGGGCAGAAACACATGAAGAACTATAAAAATCTGGGGTTCTTTTCCAGGGACCAAAGGTCACAGAACTGGCAAGGAGTTCAGAGAAGAGATGGGGATAGGCAAGTCAACCCCATGTCAGAGAAACTGAGAAACACAAAGGTAGTTTCCATGATGGTAGGATCACCATTGTAGTGAGCAGAAAGCCCTGTGGTTTTGCAAAAACTGAAAATTCAGCAGGACAAGAGGCTTGGAGGTGGATGGAATAATTGCACTTAAGATGGAAAGACTATGATGCTCGGAGATGACCATGGAAAACAGCTGAATTGTAGGGGTTAACTTCTAAATGTGACTTGCAAAATTCAGCTGTTTCACTTCAGCAGTGATGTCATTAATAGGCTAATTTGCAGTTTTGAAGATTTTCATGCTGTTAATCCTGGTTTTCCATTGCATGGCTCTTGGCTGGTATTTCATTGACTGGTTTGTTACACTGATTTTTGGCCAAGAACTGTTCTAGTTGACTCACAGGTCACTAAAACAAATAGGAAAAAAAAATGGAGAAAGGATATGTGACATCACTGGTGATTAAAAGGTTCTTGGTGTGTTCTGAGAAAACATTCAGGTCAGAGTAAACTGGAAACAGAAAAATAGACTTTCATACTTAGTCAACTTGGAAAACAGTTCTATAGAGAAAGCAGAGTTAATTATCACAGATTTTTGATCGCAAACCATCCTGTTCTTGCAGAGATCCAATTTAGGTTTAGATCAGTATTAGTGGATTAAATTTGTAATAGGTCTTTTATCTACCCCAGTACAGAGGGCAGTGACTCCCTTACTTGTCTTGTCCCTACCCAGCATCCCTGTCTTGCTCACTGAAGCCAGCCTCAGTCCAGAAACTTACTTTTCTTGCCTTAACAATGACATCAAAAGTGTGAAAGAAGCGAATGAAAGGACAAATGCTATAAAAATAGTAAAACAAACAAAAAAGCTCAACCAGACTGCTGTTGTTCTCTGGGGTTTTTGCTTGTTTAAAGAGCAGAAACAAATCTATTTAAGATACAGTATATATTATAAGCTGTTCTAAGAGTAAGGATGTCTCCATTTTCAGTAAGGAATTCTGACTTAACATGCTGCCAAGGGTTATCAATTTTCCACTCATTTGCTGAAAACTAAATACAGTCACTAATAATGATTAGACCTTGGTCCTTGAAGGATGTTAACAGTTAAAAAAAGAACCCTCTGCTACTACATTCAGCCTATAAAGGATTATTCTTTTATTAGTGTAGCTGAGGGATTAGTAGAAATGTTTGTCTAATGAATGCAGCTACTATATTTGAGCACATGCCTGAATAAGCTACTTGTCAATTGAAACCTATCTATTTATAAGTACTTGTGAATGGTGCAAAAACCATCTGCATTGCAGTATTGCAATGGCTTTTGCATAACAGCAAATACTTTATTGCCGTTCACATTGTGAAATTCACCTCATTTGCCAGTTTATTTCTGAAACCTATAATGTAAAATATACAGGATGGGTTTTCCTACATCTGGCCTGACTGGCCTCTAACTTTTTAGCTCAAAAAACATAGTGTTACTGGTTTAGCAGTCCTCAGTGGATAGGCACATCTTTTATATAAAACATCTTCAGAAATGCAAATCAAAGCACTTCTTAAAGTAAGCGATATCCATGTCTGTCTTAATTCAAGGTAACCATCAAAATTTTGTTATAAAATAATTTCTAAAATTCCACTCTGTTCATTCTTCAGCCCTAATACAAAGTAAATTCTATTACTACTTGAATGTAAAATTCTTCATAAATGGATGAAACCACAATTTTGTAATGGCAGACATCAATGGAAATCTCTTATGTAAATTAAAAAAAAGAAAACAACATATGTTAAAATATATCATATTACATACTTTAACCAGTAAACCAGCAATAAAAAACTTTCTGGAAAACGGAGTTGAAACAAAGAGAGCAGGAAGGTCAGAGTTAAGGCAGACAGTGTTTAAAGGTATTTAATTATGAAAGAAAAGCTTTTTTTCATAGAATGGTTTGGGTTGGCAGGGACCTTAAAGATCATCTAGTTCCAACCCCCCTGCCGTGGGCAGGGACAACCTCCACAGGCCAAGTTGCCCAAAGCCCCATCCAACCTGGTCTTAAACACTTCCAGGGATGGGGCATCCACAACCTCTCTGGGCAACCTGTTCCAGTGTCTCACCACTCTCACAGGGAAGAATTTCTTCCTAAAAGCTAGTCCAAATCTTTCAGTTTAAAACCATTACCCTTTGTCCTATCACTTCATGCCTTTGTAAAAAGTACCTCTCCAGCTTTCCTGTAGGCCCCCTTCAGGTACTGGAAGACTACTATAAGGTCTCCCTGGAGCCTTCTCTTCTCCAGGCTGAACAACCCCAACTCTCTCAGCCTGTCTTCATAGAAGAGGTGCTCCAGCCCTCTGATCATCTTTGTGACTCTCCTCTGGACTCGCTCCAACAGCTCCATGTCCTTCTTACATTGGGGCCCTGGGAGCTGGATGCAGCTCCATGTCTCTCCTGTACTGGGGCCCCCAGAGCTGAATGCAGTACTCCAGGTGGGGTCTCACAAGAGTGGAGTATTCTCCCTTTACCTGCTGGTCGTGCTTCTTTTGATGCGGCCCAGGACACGGTTGGCTTTCTGGGCTGCAAGCGCACATTGCCGGCTCATGTTGAGGTTCTCATCCACCAACACCTCCAAGTCCTTCTCCTCAGGGCTGCTCTCAATCCATTCTCTGCCCAGCCTGTATTGTGCTTGGGATTGCCTCGGCCCATGTGCAGGACCTTGCACTTGGCCTTGTTGAACTTCATGAGGTTTGCACAGGCCCACCTCTCCAGCCTGTCAAGGTCCCTCTGTCATCCCTTCCCTCCAGTGTCGACCACACCACACAGCTGGGCGTCATCAGCAAACTTGCTGAGGGTGCACTCGATCCCACTGTCCATGTCACCGACAAAGATGTTAAACAGGGCCGGTCCCAGTACCGACCCCTGAGGAACGCCACTTGTCACTGGTCTCCACTTGGACATTGGGCTGTTGACCACGACTCTTTGAGTGCAACCATCCAGCCAATTCCTTATCCACCAAGTGGTCCGTCCGTCAAATCCAGGCCTCTCCAATTTAGAGACAAGGATGTCATGTGGGACAGTGTCAAATGCTTTGCACAAGTCCAGGTAGATGACATCAGTTGCTCTTCCCTTGTCCACCAACGCTGTAACCCCATCACAGAAGGCCACCAAATTTGTCAGGCACAATTTGCCCTTAGTGAAGCCATGTTGGCTGTCACCAATCACCTCCTTATTTTCCATGTGCCTGAGCATAGCCTCCAGGAGGATCTGCTCCATGATCTTGCCAGGCACAGAGGTGAGACTGACCGGCCTGTAGTTCCCTGGGTCTTTCTTCTTTCCCTTTTTAAAAATAGGGGTTATGTTTCCCCTTTTCCAGTCAGTGGGAACTTCACTGGACTGCCAGGACTTCTCAAATATGATGGAGAGTGACTTAGTTGCTAAGTCACCAGTTCCCTCAGGACCTGTGGATGCATCTCATCAGGTCCCATGGACTTGTGCACCTTCAGGTTCCTTAGATATTCTTGAACCTGATCTTCTCCTGCAGGGGGTGGTTCTTCATTCTCCCAGTCCCTGCCTTTGCCTTCTGCAACTTGGGTGGTGTGGCTAGAGCACTTGCCAGTGAAGACTGAGGCAAAAAAGTAGTTGATTACCTCAGCCTTCTCCATATCCCGGGTAACCAGGTCTCCTGTTTCCTTCCAGAGATGACCCACACTTTCTCTAGTCTTCCTTTTATCACCAACATACCTGTAGAAGCTTTTATTGTTGCCCTTGACATCCCTTGCAGATTTAATTCTCTCAGGGCTTCAGCTTTCCTAACCTGATCCCTGGCTGCTTGGACAGTTTCTCTGTATTCCTCCCAGGCTGCCTGTCCTTGCTTCCACCCTATGTAGGCTTCCTTTTTGTGTGTATGACTTTGTCCAGGAGCTCCTTGTTCATCTGTGCAGGTCCCTTGGCGTTTTTGCCTGACTTTCTTTCTGTTGGGATGCATTGCTCCTGAGCTTGGAGAAGGTGACCCTTGAATACTGATGAGCTTTCTTGGGCCCCTCTTCCCTGCAGGGCTTTGTCCCGTGGTACTCTACCAAGCAGATCCCCGAAGAGGCCAAAGTCTGCTCTCTTGAAGTCCACGGTAGTGAGATTGCTGTGGTAGTTCAGTTTTCCGTGAACTACAGTGAACATTCACAAAGTCTCTACTTATTGCCTATTAATAACAAATTTAGATGATCCATGTTCAGGCTGATATTTAGGCCTAACTTTGTCAAATCTGAATAGGACTTTGAAAATAGGGCCTTTAAATGAGTAATGTAGGAGAGATGGAAAGGCTCTGTCTGGTTTTCTGAGAGTGCTTAGCACATTCACTTCTAAAGTCAGGCACCTTTAAAGGATTCTTTAACAGTACATCCCAAATAACTAGTCATTTTTGAAAAGAAAGACTATCAGTCCTGTAGT
The DNA here is from genome assembly GCF_011004875.1 of Balearica regulorum gibbericeps. Lineage (NCBI taxonomy): Eukaryota > Metazoa > Chordata > Aves > Gruiformes > Gruidae > Balearica > Balearica regulorum. Next base: position 91,066,718 of record NC_046186.1, on the reverse strand, counting down.
CAGCACTTAGATTAGTAGCAAGAACACTAGAAATGCACAGATAGGAGGCTGATATATGTTCCAGTCTCTGTAATGCATACTGTTTTCATGAGATGTACCTTTCTGTAAACTAATCTCTTACACCTTCAGAATTAACTCTTTCTATGATGCACACATGATTATATATATGTATATGTGCATGCTTATACATGCATACATATATGTATATGTGCTTACATATATACACACAATATAAACAAAACCAAATTAATTTCTTGAAATAATTTTTGAAACACAACGCACTTAGAGTAATCACACCGAAAACACCACCATACAGTTGATAGTAATTTTTTCCTCTTTAGAATAAGATTTTCCTGTCAAATTCCAGTTTATTTTTAAGTTCAGAGAACCCAAGTTGTACATTATCAGCTGTTACCTTTTCCCTATTTCGTACACACTTCTGGTACACTGCTCTGCATGAATGTAGATGAAGAAAAGTTAAATAATTGTATATTACATTAATTTGTATTAGTTTGCAAATAGCATGAGGGTTTTTTTAGCTTCCTTTTATCCCCTGAAATACATTATATCCATCTGAACTGTCATTCATACAGTCACTGATACTGAGACAGAAATACTGAACAGAAGAGCTAAGCCAAAATTATTTCAAAGTGACTTTATACCTTCCTGGTCAGTACTGCTCCAAAGCAGGATAAAATGAATACCTGTTTTTTTCTGCCTTATTTATTTTGAAAATCATTAGAGGTGTAGTTTGTATGTATGTACATATCCGAAAGCTAAACTTGTCAATGTAACCTCTGTATTTGCATATAAGCCATGCACCATTTTTAGATCTGAAAAATTATTCCAATCATTATTTCTTTCCAAAGTACTTTTGGTACAGATCTCTGCATGAGTGATGGGATACGAGCTGCCTGCCTTTCTGAATGTACCAGTCAGTGTGGTGGAAGGAACATCGAGGATGACGCGACATGGAACACATTTACTGGCATTTATTTGGGATGACCTGCCTGAGTCAGCATCACCTCACCAGCCCTAAGAACATTCACTTTGCTCATGAGTAATGTCCCAACCCAAGAAAACCTTTTAGCACCACACCCGGCTGTGTAGACACAGCCCTCTGGGTGAATCAGGAGATCTTCCCCGGGTTCTAACCACCAGTGGCTGAAAATACATTATAGTTTGACCCATATTAGGTCAAAGACATATAAACAAACCCTCTTAGGCCATGGAAATAAATTCTTTTTCATACTATCATACTTCCTTCAAGCTCTACAGCCTTTACACTCACCATCAAAACCCTGAGACAGTTGCTTTCCCTGTCTGGGTAGGTAGAAGTTGAAAAATTCTAGACTCATCCATTTTGCCTCTATTTCACACCAAATTAGCTCTGCTGGCAGACAGATGACAAAATGGGTAATCCCTAATACTTCTAAAGCCAAAAAGAAAAAAAGATTTGAAGTACCTGAAGTTCTACTGTGAACTTTAAGCCATGATTGCAAAATATTGCTTAATCGAGTTCCATTCTACACTAAGTAATCGTTATCATATAGCTGTACATAGAGCACTTGAGAATAACAGATGTTAGAGGTATTTGTAGGTGTGACAGCTACATTGGGAAAGGACCGTACAGTTTTGCTAAAGCCTCAAGGATTCTGCACTTGTCATGGGAGTGATCTGAGTGAAAAACATTCCTGTGTTAGAAGACTGATGATCTCCATAAGATGGACATCTGGAAAGTCTGCAGTCTGTTTAGGAAATGTTCCTTCCTCTTTCCATACTAGCAAGGTTTTTTTGACGGCCAGAGCTTTTATAGTAACGTTGTCTTCATAACAATGGTCTCCTAGAGCTATTCTGAACCAAATGCTGCTGACATGAGTACAGAAAATGAGTACCATACAAAACTGAGGTGGCTTTTGTGTCTGTGAAGTTTTAAAAGGCTCCTGTGGTGAACTCCAAAGAAGCAGTATAGGCTCACCTTGTATTTGAGGAAGATGAAAATGCCACTAATACAAAAAAAGAGGAAGCAAGAACATACCTGGTAAGAGATTTACATCAGGTGGTCAGTCTCACAGATGAAGTGGCTGATCTCCTCCCTCTGGTGACCAGTGATAGAACCTGAGGGAACGGAATGAAGCTGTGATGGGGGGAGGTTTAGGTTGGATATAAGGAAAAGGTTCTTCACTGAGAGGGTGGTCGGGCACTGGAACAGGCTCCCCAGGGAAGTGGTCACAGCACCGAGCTTGACTGAGTTTAAGAAGCATCTGGATAACGCTCTCAGTCATATGCTCTGATTCAGCTGGTTGTGTGTGGAGCCAGGAGTTGGACTTCATGATCCTTATGGGTCCCTTCCAACTCAGGATATCCTATGATCTTCTGGGATGGTTATCCCTTCTGAAAAGCCAGTGAACGGCTGAATGGTGAGCCAGCTCCTGCCTTTCCATCTTCCACACCATGTATGTTGTCTCTACATATTTAAATTGTGTATTTTTAAGTCTCTGCAGGTACCTCCCCTCTTTTACATTAATTATGACAGGAAAATCAGTGTGCTGTCATAAAACTGGTCATCTTACTCTTCGGGAATACACCGTCTGTGGATAGTAGGCCTTCCCCGTATTAGGTGAAAGACAAAGTTGTTTATATTCCACACATCTGCTAAGAGAGGGAGGCTCAAATGAGGAAAAAAATCTGTGCTGAGAAAACATGTGAAGTACTGCAGAGGAGAGACACTGGAAGAACAGAATGACTTTTTCATGTGACCACCTTAGGCAAAGAAACAAAAATAATTTTCAAAAGAGAAAGGGAAAAAAAAAGGCCTTCTCACAGACCTCTCTAATATTCTATGTGAAATGTTAACTTCTCATCCATCGTTATTAAATCTTAGGCAGAAGCCATTAGGCAAAAATGAATGCAGCTTAATGTTCTGCACCTCCAAACTTCAGTTATAAAAGTCTCAGGTAGACTCAATGAATGAAAACAATTTTCTTTTAAACCAAGACAACTGAATTTAAGTCTCATGTTTTCAGGTTGACAGTGGGATGTAATTCTCGTTTAAAATCTGCCATAAGATCACAAGAAAAATGGGAGATTTTTCTGCCAATGAACAATTCTACACTTAAACCCTTTCTTCCCAATAAAATTTAGTGCTGGGAACAAAATAATAGTTTTAAAGATTATTTTTTTCTTTTCCTTTGTGAATAGGGTAAATCACATAAAAATATAATTACAAAAAGATAGTAGTGGTGGGAGTCTGTCACAAAACTCACAGCCTGTTTTTTTTCAGTCAGGTGGGCCCCTCACTATATGTATGAGCAAAATGGGAGTATCTCCAGCAAATTCACTCTGCACAAACTTTAACGCCTCCTCCCTTTCTGGGCCATTTCAATGAGGAAGTGTTTTGGAGACAGCTCTCCTTCACTAGCAGGTAAACTAGCTGCTAATAATTTTTGTGGTAACCTCATGTTAAAATACTGGCATCAAATGATTTATTCTCCATTCTAAGAACCTTTACAAGGATACAAAGCTTTATGAAGGTGTCAAAATGGTTTCCTCCTTCACACGGCAAAGCAACACGCTTTTACTGCTACTTCAAATCCAATTAATTGTTTGGTTCTCTTAACTTCCGACTTTCTCTTCAGGGAAGAATATTATTGCCATTTAGTAACGGTATAGTTTTAATGACCGTACCACAGACAGTGCATACCCAGAATATAGATAACCAGATTTTTGGAGACTGCGTCATTCCCATATGGAAGAAAGAGCCAAAATCAGGATGAGTAAGGAAACTAGTTTGCATAGGTTTCTGGAAAACCCTGAAAAAAATCCTATTTTAAGAAGAGCTGTTGCAAAGATACTTAACAATGAAACAATACAAAATAGTCTAGATGAAAATAACTTATTTGGGTCTAGTCAGATGGAAGTGTTTTAGATTAGATTGCGGTTTTATTGCTGCCTCACCCCACTTCTACTCCCCTGTAAGCCATTAACACTGAGTTAAAATTGTAAAGTGCCTGACACATAGCGAGCCACCTCAGACACTGGCCCTGCCTGCAGTTCCCCAGTGCTCCCTGCCATGTCAGCCTGCCCTCACCTCATCTTCCCGCCACTGACAGGCCAACCTTACAGCTCCTCTAATTGGCCAGTGGCAGACAGATGCACCTGCTGGTTGGCTGTGCGCCTCACTGGTGAGGGTGATAGGCTGGGCCCAGCTCCTGCCTCTGCTGCTTGCTTGTCCATCTCCTCCCGCCCAGGTGCCTCTCCTGCTCCCCCCACTTGCAACATAGGTGGGGTGTCCCACGGAGGCTTGGCGCCTGGGTGTGATGCAGTCAGCCAGAACTAACTCAATAATCGCCTTATAATACAAGTAGCTCTGTTCCAGAAAATCTGGGCCGGAGGAAGCAAAACACGCAACTTTATAAGACAACGAGAGCAGATAAGAATCTTAAAAAGCAGCCTGAACTCTGAAAAAAGCTGACCACAAGAACACCACTGTACAGAAAAATGTTTATTCAGGGTGTTGTTGCATTACAATTGTTACCATTTCATCAGCAAAAGCTGTGGCAAAAGAAACATGTCATTACTGTCTTCCTGTCACAAAATCTGGTCCGTATGTCAGCACTGGTCTCTCAGCTGGTTGCTCAGTTCCTGAAGTTCAGCAATCATGTTGTCCATAGTTGTCACCTCATCAGCTATCTCACTGTGAACCTCGTTATTTGTTACATCTACAAAAAGTTGCTGCATGACAAAAAAAACCCCATTATTTTAAAATATACATACAGTTTCCCTGTTTCAGCATAGAGACAGAATATAGGCAGCTCATCACCGCTATCCTGCTTTTCATATTTTTGGTACCTATGATGGTATCTCTCTCTTTAAAAAGGCCATTTTGTGGCTAACAAACAGAATGTTTATCATATACATATACACACAAACACATATAGACCTGAGATCTGTGCCACACACCTGACGTTTTGCTAAAAGGGCCGAATCCTCCTGTGGACACTGGGTTGCTGCTCTGACCTGACTGCCTACACTGACTCCTGATGCCGTCAAAAGGAAAGAATTTCCATGAAACTCAAATTAGAAGAGCATCTCACATACTGTCACTGCAGTTTACAAACACACCTGCTGATAAATTAGCAGTTGTGAATTTTTATGGCCATTTTTCCCAATGTCATATTCTGTTGCATCATTTTCTCCAAAACCTCAAATAAACATGTTTTAACATTTGATGTCAAGACATGCGTGGGTAGAGACATTCATCTGTGCGTAATTAAGTTATACAAGAGAAAACAAAACACTACAGAGTAATAAAAACAGTTTGTTCTTAAAGATCTTAAGACATTAACAGAAACACAAAGCAGCTAACTCATGGGCAATCATAATCTTCATGTATTTACAGGGAAACCAGGGGACAGGAATGCTAAATGACTTGTCTAAAGCCTTGAGATATGCAAGCTCTGACTGGAGCTTTGTGCATGCTGCATCAGAACATGTTGCTATTGCAAAGCCAGGTCCTGTCATTTGACTGAAGTAATATGGAGGCTGTGTGAGGTACCATCCTGCCTATGGTGGTACCATCACCACCTATGGTGGTGGTGGGGGGACCCAAACATCTGTTTTCCCTTTATTATGTAAAGGGAGAGTGATTCACACTTCACTTGACACAAAGGAAAAGCCTACATTTAGAGAAAAAAAAAAACAAACCAAGAAAACAAAAGTTGCTCTGGAGTACATCTGTACATCATTATATCATCAAAACATAATGAGACAATACAGACATGTATATAAACAAAACTGTACTTAAAAGTCCTGGACCAAGGTCTTCAATGTGCCTCAGAACAGTGTTGCTGCTTAACAAAGGAACATCTTACACAAAAATAGGAACATGTTCCTGCTACAAGTACAGAAACTTTTCTGACTTTCAGCCTGAAAACCTCACACTAGGAATGTGACAGAAAACTTTGGTTCTTTCTGGCTAAGACAGCTAAATAAATCAGAATGATATAATTATTTGGTGGTTTTTTATCCCCTCCCTCGCCCTATTAAAGAGATCTATTCAAATAGATGCAGCCTGGGGAAGTTTCATGCACCATTCTTTGGGCTTTGTGCCCCATGTTTCCCCACAACAGTACCCACATTTCATGCATTTACCATACAGCTCCTTGACCTTTCTCCTTTTTGGAGACCCCACCTGTCACATCCGAATGATGCATGAGGGCAAGGAGCAGCAGAGAGCCCACTATCCTATCTGCCAGAGCACATGACTGCCCAGAAGGCTCTGTACAGAAAGGAGCCCATTAACAACACATTTTCGAGTTGCAGCCTTCAGCAGACTGTGGGTGCATCATGAGCCCAGCGTAACACAGGAGCTGGAATGTCAGAGATGGAGATCCCAGGAAAGGCAAGAAGTCTGAGAAGTGACATTGTTTCACCTGTACAGAAAACCCTGATTTGTTCAACTGTATATCTTGACTATAAAATTTTGGAACTTTATCTTTTAAAAGTTATTTTCACTGTTCCTTTATTCTTTCTGAAATCTTAACTACCAAGCCTGCTCTTTGTTTGTTTTTTTAAGTGCTTTTCTCTGTTAAAAAGAAAAAGAACACCTTCACCCCCTAATACGGACTCACAAGGCAGCAAAAGCAGATGCTGCAGTCAAGCTTGGACAAGCATAAACAGTGCTAAACTGCCTGTGCATAGGATCTTACAGAAGATGACTGAGTTTTTAAACCACAATGTGCTTTGGAAATTCAGTATGACTTCAAAATAAAAATAAGATGGCATCTTGGAAAGTATGCAAAAACAGTGAGAGCACACCAATAGCTTTATCTCAACATGTCAGTTTTCTCAGAAGTGCCATAAAACTTACAGGCACCATTATCTGCCAATAATATAGATGTTCATTTAATTAGTGCCTTCACGAATTAAGAATACAATTTACTAGACTCACCTATTCTTAATCTTTCACATACTGCATGATCTTGCATAATATAAACCATGTGTACTTGTATTTATATTTTATTTATGTCAAGTAGACTTGCTTTCTTTACACTCATACTCAGTCTACACACTGTTTGTTTTTGTTTTTTTTTAAAAATAAAAATTTTGTGAATCACAACAACACATACATGTTGTGGCTTTTTTCACCACATTCCAAAGACTTAGGTATGCCAGTATCTAAAAGCACCGTTACAGAGCCAGCTTGTGTCTGCTTATGCAACTTTCCTGGGCTTTTATTCTTAAAATTATAGGACTTAAAAGAGATTGAGCCAAGTTTAGCACACAGAAGACGGATCAACACTTTGTAATACAAGCACACATGTTATAAAACTTAGACTCTGTAATTCACAGTTACTAAACCCCACACGCAGCCAGGAAGAATACTTCTTTAAGACATGAAGTGTATTTTGAATGAAAACGTATTCCAGATCAGTCCCCACTTAAACAATGGCTGTGTCTCATGTTGTAAGATGAAGGGTAAAATTAGGATAATAATGGTGCAGAAACAGACTTGGCTCTTTGGGTGCCTGGCTATGGAGGCACAACTCCAAAAACATATGATTCAAACATGATGACATATTCTAACAAATTAATATCTGAATTGGTAGGGTATCCATGAAAACCTTACTAAAAATTAGTTCTCTCTTTTAATAAAAAATAATGTTTTTAAAACACTTCAAGTGATGCAAAGTAGTCCTGACACATTTCGGTCCTTTCTGCAGATTTACATCCATTCTTTCTAAGACTGCCCTGCTTCCCTCCATGACTACTCACTTAAGGAACAGGTCTTTGAAATGACTGATTTCTTCCAAATGTTCGAGTTTGTTTGCCCAACATTTTAAGTAAAATTTTAACTTACTCTAAAACGTCAATGCTCTCTCTTAGACTAGTAGGTTTATTGCAGTCAAAGCCTAGCAGGAAGAAGGGAAATAAAAGTCTACTTTAAAATGGAATCCTTAACAGCATCTGATGATGCACTGGGACAGGCAGGTATTATTTGATCTATAAATTACCCAAAAGAGAGAAATGGTTTCTGGCAACAGAACAAAGATTCCTAGCTTTCAAACAAAAATTCCTACCTTTCAAACATTCCTACCTTTGCTTTGGATGACAAGCCACGTAAGTTGAGTCGAGCTGAAGAAAGTATCTGCAAAGCTTCCTGATGATTAGATTTGTTCTTGCTGCATTTTATAGCCACTAGAATCCAAACACAGAAGAAAAGGACCCCAAAACAAAAAAGTGTTATCTCTATAGCAATAATCCTAAACAACAACATTTAATTCAAAATCTTGATACCTTCCATAGACAATGTTTTAATGTAATATCCTCAAAAAGAAACACAAAGAAAAAGAATGTCAAGCAATTTTGAGACAATAACTCTAAACTCAACAGGTATATGTATCCTTAAACATCAATATCACAGCACAGTGAATAGTCTTACAGAGTCTAAGTTTTGTCCATCTCCTGACTGGGCACAGTCAATCCAACTTACGTGATGATTTGAGGACTGAGATGAACTAAGATGCATTTTCACTTGCACGATGAAATTGCTAGACCATGAAATGAATTGATTCCATGTCTACCAGTCATATGTTTACTGACTCACCCAACACAATTCCTGTCTCATTCCGAGTCTATTTTGTATGCACTATCAGGATGATGCTCTGTTAGAGGACTCCCAATAGTAGGAATAAATATAATGGGTAAAGTATAGTATTATTTTGTTACTAAGCTTAATAAATATTTGCTATGCTCTTCATGAATAATAAAAGTTCTTTTCAGGTAGAACGTACCATGTGCAATCTCTATGGCTCCTTTCACCACTTCCTTAAAAGAAGAAACATCTTTCTCCCAATCCCTTGATTGAATTTCACATTTATGTGCTTTAGTGAGACACTGCAGTGACTGCAAGGAGGAAAAAAAAAAAAAAAGATCAGTATGCGAGAAAACAAACTAGGAGACTAATTTAGTTTTAAGTATCTATGAAATTAATGCTCAATCCAGAAAAAGAATATATTTTTACTATGCTTGATTTCCTGTGAGTTGGAGTAGCGTCCTTCTTTGCAACGGTAAGCACCAGCTGTAACACACATGTTCTTCACCAATACTGCAGCTCAAGTATGAAAGGCATATAAAGTAACATGTGTCTAATTTTTATCTTTTAAAAATCTGTCTAGACTGATGGATGTGACCCATGTTTGCCAAGTCATCATAATTAAATGCACATGAAAAATGGAAAAATACTTGTACTCACACTTTGAACAGCAATTTTGTACCCAAAAAATTTATAACTGCATACATCAAAGTTTTCTGTCCATATATGTATTCTTGGCAAAGAATGTGTTTTACAGATGCAGCTATTAGTTGCCATACTACTCTGGTTCTCAGTGTGAACAGGAAAAATAAATGTACACAATATGGAAGGAGGGTCCCATTAAGGAAAAAAAAAGAAAGATTTAGGCAGAAAAAGTTAATTTTCGCTTTCTAGTTTTGTTTTCTTTCTACAGCATCAGAAATACAACCCAAATATATGGCAGAAGTTACATGGCTTGGTTCAATGACAACTCTTATTAAACTATCTTTTTAAAGAGTTTAAGTATCATATCAAGGAATAAAAAACTTCCAGTGTGGTACATGTAGATGAGCGCAATAAAGACTTCTGATCGCTGAACAAAGACCGATTAAATTTGGGGGTCGTCACCCTCTCCCACTGGAGTTCCAATCACTATGGCACAGGCAACTGAACTGCTCATGCTGCTGTAAAGTGCAGTAAAGGTGTACTAAGTCAAACCAGAGCAAATGAATTTTTTTCATAATAACCTAGGTTATAATCGGTGATAGTTCTGGCCAACAGAGGCAAGACTTTCAAAGAGAAGGAAGAACAGTTTTTACAGCAGTCTGATTTCAGTCTGCATGCGTCTGAGTCAGAGCAGCAAATTAGAGGGGTTTTGCTGACAGATGTCAGGGAGGGGAAAGAATTCAAAGTCTTGTGGGCTGTTTGTTTGCACTTCTGGAACCTGGATTTATCCTGGAAGGAAACAGTTATGAGCTGGGGAATGTTCAAGGAACATTCAAGGTTTTCATAGCCTGGGTATGGATCAGCAGGAAACCTGAAGGTTGGAAAGATTCCTCAGTGGGAAAGGGGTGGACTGGACCGCATTCAGCATAGGAAAGAATGAAGTACTGAATGAGGTGGCAGGTCGGATACATAAAAGTGTAAGAGTAAATATATGCTAAGCTAAAGAAAAAAAAAACCCCAACAACCCACGAACCCAACACTTCAATAGTTTTACACTCCTAACTTGTAAACTCTGGCTGCCTTTGATGCAATTTCCAAAGCACTGTTGCAAATTGCAACTGTAGAGTCCAGTGATTCACGGCATCAGATGCAGCAGCAGAGCAGAAAGGTAAAAACCTCAACAACCAACATGCCCTTTACAATAGCCAGACATACAGGGTTGTTCTTTCAAATGCAATATTGGTTAAATATAATTAATCTGCACTAAATAAGGTATTACATTATGGAATAAAGGTCAAACCCTACATTTGTAAGGAGATACATGACACTATTGATAGATCTGTTCCCATCTCCTTGTCCTGTGATGCCACAATATAGTAAATAATGCCCTTTCAGAATTCACTGACCTTTTGCATAATAAATGTGGGTGGAAAACTGTAATGACACACATGGAGTTTTTCTACAGATAGTTACATTCACTGAATATCTGACTGACACATGATGGTGCTTGTGGCAGCGAAGGCAATAAATACTGTTTTTAACATTTTTACTTTATAATATGATATCAGAAAAGCTAGCAGTGATTATCTAGTGTGTTGTAAATTAATTTTTGCACTGTATATTAATATATGCTGTGGCTGTAGGCCACAGAGTTTTGCTCTTTCATGATCTGTATCTATGGTACCATCATACCGGGATACTTGGATACACACATAAGCATACCTTAAGTATTTATAAACATCATTCCATTTTGCAGGGCAAGCTAGACCGTAAGAGTGTTCCATAACCAGTCTGATCAGGAAACACAGTTAAAGTCCTGTCTACTCTCCAAATTCAAACCATATTTTTAACTGGGTTAGTGAAAAATACTGTGATGTAACCAGATTCTGAAATGATTACATTTATAGTATAGACAGGGCCTCTGCTACTTTGCATGTCTGAGTAAGAATTTGAGGATATATTACAGGATATTGCAGTGTCTGTATTTCTGAATTCTAAATAGGCCAAATCTCTTTTATTGTTCAGCTGTAAAGAAAAATAGGGAAGGAAACAAAGGGAGGGATTGGAAGTATAATGGACACTGGCAATGACTAATCAAGACATTTCCAAGGGCAGAGCATAAAGAGGAAGACAATGAGCAAGACCCAAATAATTATAAGTTTAACCCCACAGGCCTGCAATTTGTAGGCCCAACCATCTGCCTAATATGGTTGACATCAAGCGACAAACAATCCTTCAGACTGACATTTTTGCCCAGGCCAAAGGCGTACCCCCATTAGGAAACACATACTGAATGTCGACCCTGTGTATTTTCAGCATCAGTGAAGATCTCATAACCCTCAAGTATTTTTGGAGTGTGCAAGGGTATTTGAATTTTGGAAATTTAACACCAAATGCAAAGCACACTCCAGCATACAACAAAGTAAACACTTCTAGCAGCGTGGAGTAGTTATTTAGGAAATGCAATCAACTCAATTACCTGGGAAGTGATAGGAACAAGAGGTGGAAGTTAACATAGCAAAACCAGAGATGAGTAAAGAGAAATCAATGGTTCAACAGATTAACAATTAAATAGCATTAGTTAATTCCATTTTAAGCTAAGTAAGGACAAAGCGCTTTCACTCTGGGAACTCTGACTGTGGTATTATATCTTAAATGCATTTTCCCTCAGTGATTGCAAAGAAGAATATGGATGGGTTAGATGCCACCGGATCATGGCATTAAGATCCACTTTTTTTCCAGAAGCTGCAATATATCTTGTCTTCTGAAAGAAAGATTCCAATTTAAAAAAAGAAATATCACCATTAGATTGCTGCCAAGAAAAATTTCAGAATACAAATCCAAGACAATGCACATATGCTGTGATAGGATGTTTTAAAATTAAATGATAAAAGAGACATATTTTTTAAAAATCCACAAGAACTGATGTAAGCCATCTTGCTCCTGTTAGGTAATAAAAACATGTGCTGTAGGAACATGAAAAGCAGAAAATAAGCTTATAGAAACACTAAAGCAAAACACATCTGGAACAAGAGCATGTCTTAGTATAGCACTAGAGTTTGTTAGAGAACAGAAGGTTTGTACCAGAAGCGTTTATCCATAAAAATGTATACTTCAACACTTTTACCTTTTCAAGATCTTCACCACTATCATTCTGTCCATTTCCATAAAGTCGGGCATAAAGTCTCCAGATCTCCCCATCATTTGTCACTCTTGAAGTCACTCTGCCCAACAGCTCTTGCAATTTCCCCCTCAATCCACTTGCTACCTCTCCAGCACGATCTGCCATACCATCCACTACCGCTCTGACCAGAATAGCCAGCACCTTAAAAAAGTAGCAGGAAAGAGTTTTTAATTCAACTCAAAGCAACATCAGTGTATATAATGATATGTGTAATATTTGGTCTCTATTAATGATTCAGTAAAATACAAATATAGTACCATATGACAAGTACAGAATTTACTAAGAAATACATTATTAGGGGAGTAATTCAACTAATTTAAACCTCATCTATAAGATTCTGTGGTTGGTGAAGATAAAGGGGCCAAAGAGCTAAGACAGAAATTTGGGTTACCAGGACAGGGTAGTGTGAAAAAGAATGGTATAGGAAATTGAGGCAGTATCCTAGATATTTTCACCTTATAATACGGTTATAGAAAGATCAGTAAACAGGCTGAACAAGATTAATTCAGGTAATGGAAGATACTGTTGTTACAGGACCTCTATTTAACTACCTGCAGAAACTGAAAAATGTATAGTGGATGAGATGGAAACGGAAGGCAATTGAATACCACCTTCAGAAATCTGTATTTAATGCACTTCTGGTGAATTACTAGTCAAATCAGTTCAATCAAGCTTTTTACAAGTACATTTAATGGCTGTACTTTCTGAGTCACTGGCTTGAGAATGTGGGATCTGACCTGCAGAAATGCTGAGCACGTGCAGCTGCTGGTAAACTCAATGGGAGCTGGGCTTTGCATATATGAAGTGCTACATAATATCAAGTGTTCCTGAAAAAAAACATAAGTTTTTGTGTCCCAAACTGGACACTGAAAATTAGAAAACAGTTTCACTGTGTCTCAGTTCCTTCTCAATAAAATGAGAAACAACAAATGTAAATTAAGATCATATGGGTTAATTAGAAGAAAATAAAACCCAGAAGAGGTACAGCTTATTAAGTGACAACTATCTGTTATGTGTAGTGCATGAGACACAGAGATGGAGGAAGAAATAATGATAAAAACAAAATGGAAGTCTCACAGGACTTACATTCAAGATAGGATGGTAAAGGGTACACAGACACTTTCATGCTGGTACTTCTTAACTGGTGAGGCTATTACTTGCCAACTTTAATGCTTCAACATTTTTGTCCATTGTTTCTCAATATTAATACTTACGATGAAATCACATTAATAGCAGTATTAATGTCAAGACAGTAATAAAACCAATTTCAAAGATGATCTGTCAATATCCCCAAACCACACAAATATACTACTACTCTAGTAAAAGTAGGACAGGGATGCATCCTCACAAACCAAGATGTAGTTCACTGGCAGAAAGCAACGCAAAAATTATGACAGTATCAAAGTATATTACGCTTAAAATAGAAACATATGGAGTTTAGTATGTGTGATACGTCATTTTCCTAAAACAACTTTTCTTCTATAGAACTGCTCAATTAACATGCATCCCAAGAATTAATTGAGTTTTATCAGATATAGGAAATCTTTGGCAAAACAATCCAAATAAATCAAGAAGTGAAAAAAAAATTATCTCCCTGCTATCTTTTCAGAATCAATATGAAATCACAGTAGCATCTGAACATCAGCTAAACAGCAATAACCACCCCCGCCTCCCCTCCAAACCGTAACAGTATAGCCCTTAGAAAATATTGTGACAAACTGTCTGTTCTTTCTTTTCTGTTAAAGAGCTCAGATTTTCACTGAAGAGAATAGAAAATATGATCAACTATTAATGGTCCAGAAGTTCTGAAATTCATATTACATTCATGATTTGGAATCTAAGGGACTAAACCCCATCATTAAATGAATCAGGTCTTCAATGATTTGCTAGAAAAAACCAGCAGGTATTGATATTTCCATTACTACAACACTGTAATAAAAACCCATGAGAGACAGAAGAAGAAACATTAAACTATGTTCTCTTTTGAAAAGGAACTAGAACTAGTCCTGAGGATTCATACATACATGTATGACTTCTTAATCAATTTCTCAGCTTAATGAAATTGTTACACAAGGAGCAAAAAAGTTAGTTCACATGAACGTCATGTATAGTTATCAAGAGTTTTAAAGGTAACGATATTTTGTTTGCACATGAAAAAAAAGTTTCCTCTGTCAGTAGTAGTTAGCAGCTTCAAATTACCCACACTCCCATAGAGCTCAGGCTTTGCTTACACTTTCATCATAATAATCTATCTTCTTTTTTTGTAATTCATCATGTAAGCTTTAGCACTACAGCAGTTAAAATAAAACTAGTGTGAAGGCCCAGATTAAAGGGTCTGTTAAACAGTAATGAATCATTAATACTACTTGGTTGTGCTTGGTTGTTAAATAAAGCTATTTTAAATTGCAAGTGAATTGTGCTAATCATCAAAAAATATTAGCAGTGTAACAGTTTTCCATTTTAGACAGTTGTCTTAAGTGTTAAATTTTAATTTATATCTGAGAGACTTTAAACTGCCATACATACTAAACTACTGAAGCAATGCTCTGTTGCCCAGGATCCCACACAAGCAGTAGAGCTTTTTTATTTTTTAAATGCTTCTTTTAATGAACCAGGCTCCATAAGACCACTGTGCACAGAGTTTGTCTTTAGTATGACATCTCACCATCTGCATTCCTCCCTCTCCTTTGCTTTTGTGAAGAATGTGTTTACTCAAAACTGAACAAAAACTACCGTGGGACAAAACCTTAGAAACAAACCAAATAATTTTTAAATTCTGTGATTGCTATCAGTTATTCTCATTCCACAACTGTTCTCCAAACAGCTCCTTTCATATAAAAATTCACATGGTCAAACCATTTTTAGAAGCTTCATTAATACTAATCAAACTTGACAGTGCTCAAGAAAGAAGAAAACCCTCAGATACCAGATCAAAAATGACAAATCTGCAGTCTGACCTCTCCCTATGCCCCTCTCAAATGAAAGCTTTATTATAAAATACAATTGTCATTACTGAGCTACTTAAAAGAAATAAAGCTCCAGAAATTATTAATTCCTACCCCTTGCTCCTCAAAATCCCCTTGGAACATGCTTTTTCAGTCTCTTATTAGAAACAGTCTAGCAATACGAACCACTGAAATGAGGATGGTATCTAATGGAAAGGGAAACAGAAAAACTGTACTAAATTCTCAAAAACACAGAATTGCAGAGAGGAACCATTTGTCCATACTTCTGAATTCGTATTCTTTGACAGCACAGGATGAAGATCTGGTTTCTGAAAGCAAGGTAGCAAAGCAGCTTTTCCACCCACAAAATAACTTTGTAATTCACAGAACTGCAACTTTCCAAGTAAAAAAGATTGCTTGCCTCCAGAAGCACGCATGTGGTGCAAAACAGGATGATTAGCAGTTGCAGAAACCTTTCAGGTATATTTACCATCTCAAACTAATAATTCAGAGGCTAAAACGATGATTACAACAGGTAAGGCTTTCTCCTCGGGTCCTCTTTAGTTACTTATCTACTAGCTGAAACTACAGATAATTCAGTGAGCCTTTATCTTTTATTACATAAGATCTATATTAAAGGTTTTCAAGGTTTATTTCCCAGTAGGTTCTTGAACATTAAAAGGAATATGAAAATTTGAAGATTTTTAAGAACCCGTAAGGAAGGAAGGTAAGAAAGCATGTTTATAACATTTAAGGGGAATACTAGGAAACGGAGACTTTTGAACGTACGCTATTTGCTGGAATCTTTTATTGCATTGTTGCTCATTTATAAAGAGCCCTTCAGCTTTTCCTTGTTCAGTTCTGTTTGCAGAATCTGTACATATATATCCTCAAGCCTCATGATATTTTGACCTCAGAACCTTTGCCACAAAGATGACATCGTTAAATAACTAGATTAGTTTAGAAGCAAAATTTCACAAAGCTGCATTCTGTACTCAGAAGTCTTACAGAAAGAGACAGCAATGACCTGACAGAAATCACAGATGAAGATATGAATGACTTACTGTTATTAGAAGAAATTAGTGATTTACGAATATGACTTCCTACTATGCTGAAATAAAATAAAAAAATCTAACTACACAAATCAAGGACATTTGAAATTATATATTCAACTGCACACTCTTAATTGATGCATTCAGTCTCACAAGGCGTATTCCGCAACAATGACTATGCTAAAAGTGATTGGTGATTGGCTTTCTGTTTTTACAAAGAACTGGAATCAATGACAGCTTGTTTCTTCCAGTCCCGTGCATAGTTATTTTTCTGGATTTTTAAAATCTTATCTTCTTTCTCACCACTATGTCATCTAGCTTAGTAGTCTATCAAATAAAATCTACAATGTCTACAAATACTACAAATATAACCTGAGAGAAGATCATACTATGTTGCATGGAAATAGAGGTGTCTGCTTCTACTTACGCATGTTCCATGATTTTACTTTGTTAAAATACAATTGCACACGAGGGTTATAGAGCATCTCTGTTTAAATGAGGTCAGTCAGCAAATGGGAGAGGCTCAGAAATTAATGGTGAGCTTTGTAAACAGTCTCAGCAGAAGCTTTTAGTTTTATGTGCTTTTTTTGTTTTCCTACGGGAATAGTCTTCTCCTCCCTGTAAGATTATTGATTAAAGCCTTTCTGAAATTCTTTAATCAGGCTCGGAGGTTTTTCTTGGCCAACTAGTAAGATCCTTCTAATTGAGGAAACTGTATTAGAAGTTATGATGAAACCCATAAAGCACTTTACATATCAGAAGCCAAAGTTAGAATGCAAAAAAAAATTAGGATACATAGCATATATATATTCTGTACAAATGATAAAAGTTGTAGAGAACAAGATGAAAAAAAGAGTTATACAACAAAACCAGAAATTTAGTGCAAGCAATAGCCCCAAATATTTTAATGAAATATCCTACATAAAATTTGACTAAACCCACTAATAGCAGTCTGTATCATCTCAAAATATCTAAAATGGACAAATACATGTAGAAATGTTCAGCCATATCAAATCCAAAAGATTTTATTTATACAGAAAGTTGTCCTGTACATGGTTGGCTCTATAGTAGTATTGTACTCACATACAATTTGTTATTAAAAAGTAATCACTGGACTCAAACTCCCAAGATACAGGAAAGCTACTTTTAATCATTTTATGGGATAAGAAAAGAAACCGGGTAAGAAAAGAAAAGAAGCTGGGTCCTCTTACCCTGGTACTACACACAAACTCCCTAAGAACTCATAAGCTCTTCAACCAGACCCGTTAATTTTGCAAAGGCTTTTGGAGGCGTTTCACTTTTCTGCTTAAGGGATTCTTTGGCTTGCCTTTCAGGTTCATCTTGCTATTTTCCCTACAGTGTACAGAACCCTGCTTGGATCAGGACCTGGTTTTAGGCACGGTAACATCCGAGCTGAAGCTGTTAAAATAGGCTCTCTGGATTTTGTCCAGAGCGTACGTTTACAAACACAGAAGCTAACTGAACTACAGTGAAAGATGAGCAAAATACATCCTTTATTTTACTTTGTTCCTATCAATGTTCTGACAGTAATGCATTCAATCTATGAAACATAATTCACTTTCAGAGGCTCATTTGTGGAATTTTCAAACACATTCAAACCTTTCTTTAAACTAAATAATTTTTATTATTTCTGATACTAAGATATGCAGGAACAATACAGAAAGGTGGAGTTATGCATTGTGTTTTATTTAAGAATAGATCTTAAAACTGCAAGGCTCATATTTGTCCTTCCACAAAGTCTGAGGCAATCTGGATGCAAAGGCTTTCCTTTTTGTCCATTTTTATTTTAAATACTTAGTCTTACAGTCCAGCTCTCAAAAAAAAACCCCAACCCCAAATGGCTTGCCTACATAACTTCGCTGGTATGTGTACTATCATTACTAATACCATTATCAGCAGATATCTGTCTCACAAGAAAAATTAATGAACATATAGGATGACTTAACATGAAAACTTCCCCACCTGTGTATCCTTGTACTTCTCTCTTAAGTCCATGAGGCGGTGATAAGCTTTAATTGCTTCTGAAAACTCTCCAACATCTGTACTGGTGAGAAGATAGTTCTCCCATATTTGCCAGTGCTCATAGTTGCACTTGAGAGCTTCTTGGAGGGTTCGAAATGCTTTGATTCTAATCAATAATAAAAATAAAAAAAGAATGGAAAATAAGATTCCATATTAAAGATTTAATATGGACGATTTCTATATTAAAATCAGTTGGCATTGTTTCAAGTAAAAAGCTGCTTATTTAAAAAAATCAGGTGTAGAAAACAGTGCAATGTAAAAGTTATTGTTCATAATTTACAATACTGATAATTCCTTAATCTCTCTTGCCAATTACTTTCTATCAGTTCACTCCACAGTACACTCTGTAAAGTCTGAAGTAGGCAATTTCTATGTTTGTTTGCATCATGACATTTTGACAAAAATTCATTATAATTGGGCCATCGATGTCAACATTTTCTTTTCTCAATTTTTAACTGGAAGCATGAGAAAACAATCTTACTTATGCTGCAGCTGTAACATTAAAAGATTAAAAATCACGAAGTTCATGGCAGATGCAGAACGACATTGACTCATTTCATGACAGAAAGGAAGGTTACTTAACAATAACAGTTTTTTGTGATTTATTTTAAACATTTGCATGTGGTAAACGTGCATACCCACTGCACTGAAGCCCAGTATTTTCAACCATTTTTTTCTTACGTCAGCTGGAAGCTACGCTTACGCTCTCTGTTGCCTGACGCTATGCTGCTCAGTACAAATGTGTCAGAGTGGCCTCAAACACTATTAGGGTCCTTCACCAAAGGCGTGCCCAGTGAACCATCTCATAGTGGCAGGAGAAAGTGTTGTGGAATAAAGGTGGACAGAATAATTCCTATAAAGTCACTGTCAAGTCAGGAAGCATCTTTATTTTTTCATATGGATCCACCACAGGCAACTCTACCATTCCCTTACTAAAGGAGAGAAGTAATGGCATTCGCTGGTGAGGAACATAAGGCAGTTTGACCAAATCAAGAATATGGGCTGAAAGCAGCTGACCTACTGTTTACAGGGGTATGACCTCCTGGACAACGTGCAACCAATGCTGCCAGACAGGAGGCAGAAGGAGTAAGAAGTCTTAATGCAA
Organism: Balearica regulorum gibbericeps; assembly: GCF_011004875.1. Lineage (NCBI taxonomy): Eukaryota > Metazoa > Chordata > Aves > Gruiformes > Gruidae > Balearica > Balearica regulorum. The sequence goes on along the minus strand of NC_046186.1, from coordinate 91,047,148 downwards.
TCTGAAGCATATGTTGGTAAGGTCTGGGTGCCTACCATTTACAGTTTTAAATGTACTGCCAAAACTTTCAATAAATTTGAAACTTTAAAAAAGCTTTGCTACAGAATCAGAACGATGTGGTTCTTAGGACTTTAAGAGATTGAAGCTTACTCTCAGCTGGACAGTCATGATATGTAGAAAAAACACAAAGGAATAAGTTCCTTTAAATAAAAACTCGAAACAGAATTTTCCCAGGCTGGTAAAAATCTTCTTTGGGGAGGTATGACAATAAATCTCTTCTTAATAAAGATCATATAACGATGGCTTGTTATCAAAATTTGCAGTTCACTTGCTCTATTGTTTGAGTAAGTTGCTAAAAGTGCTGTCTCTAAAGAAAGACAGCTCAAAGAAATTGTTGGTTGAGTTTCAAAAAGAGCATCCAGGAGAGTGTAAATATCCCAGCCAGGAAAACGGAATGTCTAACTAGAGGATCAGGCCATTGAAAGTTTGGTATGGGTGGGTCAGAGAAAAATGTAAATAACTGCCAATCTAAGCCCATAGTATTTAAAGAGTTACATGCAAAAAGAGCTGATTGATAGAGCAAAATTATTGAAGGAAAACAGGTCATTTGGCGTAGCTACAGCAGAATGGTCCACAGGCAGGATCCTCCCATGTTCACTCCCCTTTTCTCTCTCTTCTGATATACTAATACACTATATACTGATACACGTGATGTTGCCAAGGAAATGTACTAACAGTTGGGTCTCTTCCACTGTTAACAGTCTTAGTAAGGAATTTCAGACCCTGACTTTGATAGATTATATTAGAAAAGAACAGAGACCTGCTCCTTCCTCTGTGGACTTTGCTACAATGGAAACTGGGATCTGCCACAGCTCTCTGACAGGCTGGAAGATGCTCTGGCTGACTGATGTACCCCAATCATCTTGAGGAACTGTTTCTGAAACTGCTCTTCAACATCTGCAGGATTAGCCTGTATGATCTCCTCCATCTTCTCGAAAAAGTTAGTAAGTTATCAGGGGAAGCAGATGCCAATCAGATGGAATTAAAATGTAGACAAGATACCAGAGGGATGGAAATCATGTTCCTCAAATCATCACTCTTGCCACGCCAATAAAGTCCTCTAGGTTCTCAAAACAAATCCCTTATGTATTTAATAAGTCATATAATGATGGAACATCCTTAACCAGGGCAACAGTTAAACCAATTCATATCCAAATAATGTTGATAACACACTGATGCTTTTAATTGTTGCCAAGCAGTCAAGGACTTTTGAACTTCTCATACTGCCCTGCCAACGAGAAAGCAGGGGGTGTCCAAGAAGCTGGGTGCCAGGACAGCTGACCCCAACCGGCCAAAGGGATATTTCATACCATACGATGTCATGCTCAGTATATAACTGGGGGACTTGACTGGGAGGCAGCAGAGCTCAGGAACTAGCTGAGCACCAGTTCCGGGTGTTGAGTAATTGTGCTGTGCATTACTTGTTTTGTATATTATCATTATTGTTGTTATTATTCTCTTCCTTTTCTGTCATATTAAACTATCTTTATTTCAATCTATGAGTTTTACATTTTTCTTTTTGATTTTCCCTCCCATCCCACTGGCCGGGGGAGTGAGCAAAACGCTGTGTGGCTGTTTGAGCTGCCTGCTGGGTTAAACTACAACAGTAAGGTTTTTAAAAATGTATCTTATTCTTTTGTTTCATTCTTTGGGGACAAGTTATAATGTGAAAATTCTTCTTAAATATTACGTTCTTCCAGGTATTCTGTGTCTACAAGTAACTTTTATTACATTGAGTTGAAATGCAAAATAAGAAAGGCAGTCCATTTATGTCAAAGCTTCCTGTACTGGTTAATTTGGAGGCAAAAGAACAAGCGAACTAGTATGTGTGCAGATCTCCATCTGCTTTCATAATATAAAAAATAATGGGCCTGTTTTTCCCTTAAACCTACAGAGGTTAATGTTGTATGAATTGACATAGGTCTGAATATATAGTTTGCCTGAAATGGACGTATCATTTTAACTTCATAGTCGAATCAGTTTCCAACTTTCATATGAATGTTTTGCACTGGTTGTACTTAGTACGTCATAAATACTTTTAACAAGAAAAAAGTGTAGGGTAAGAGGTTGCTACTTTTCTAAAGCTTATGAAACTATTTCCTGTAAAATGAAATATGTTATCAATGATCCAACCTGGGAGACAGAACTGAAAGGATAAGAATTACAAAATATGAGGTAACACATTATAATAATAAAAAAAAATCAATGTCAAAAAAGGAAATCTCAATTACTTATTTTGGAAGCAGTATCTTCTAATCCTTTTCAAGTACTTACTTCTGTTTTAATCTGATATAAGCAGTTGATAAATTGTTCCAGGCCTCAGCATTCTGTAATGATAAAGGAAGAAGTACCAAAAAAAAATATTCACTTATGTTTACTTGATAAAAATATGTAAATGAAACTACTATAAAATATCATTGATTTTGCCAATCACACATATTAACACATTTTCTACAAGGCAGTCAAAATATTACATTGAAATTGAAAATAATATATTAAAATAGAAATACATAAATAAATATTACTGACTATGACAACAGTCAGGTATATAAGTATCAAATAACTGCCTTCTGGTTGGAATACATTAAGTCAGCTCTTGCCTTCAGTTTAAACTGTAAACAGGCATTCTCTTCCGGATCCAGCTGGGATGGCTGGAGAGGTCAGTGCTCCCAGGAGCTCATCACTTCTCACTAGCTGGAAGCTACTTACCTGCACTGCTCTGTTAGTGGAAAAAATCATCTGAATGTCCCCTAATGCATCTCAGGCAAAACTAACAGGGTTTGTTCCAACAGTGTTTATCAGTTGCTGTAGCAGAAAAGGATTATGGAGTGTTCAGACAATCTTTCCTCTGGTAAAACCAGCAGAAATGAGAAACTACAGAAATGAGTCCTGTTCATTGCCTTACACTGCTGTAAATGTGAAGTCACAACACTTAATTCAGCAAAGCGACAACTAGTATAAATTTGAGGAACAGAACCTGGGTACTGCAATTAAACGTACTCTGGTACTGAAGGCTATCCTCAGGCTTAAGCAGCATTTAAATCCTGTTGGGAAACCTTTTTGAGACTTAATTAATGATAACAGTCATTACATTGCTGCAGATCATTGTATAAAGATAGGTTTCACCTCCATAACTAAGGGCTAGCATCCTTTACTCACAAAAGAAATACCACTTAACCCACTGAGAAGTCAGCTGGCTTGTGCATATGAATATAATCAAGTACAGGCCCCAGAGAGATAAGTGAACACAATGTTAGTATCCACTTCGAAGTAAAGCTACTGCACTGAAACAAAAAAATATCAGTATATAACACAAAAATTCCAGTTAAATACAGGATTGTCTGGATGTACTTTTTTTCCCCTAAGCAAGTTATTTAATTTTATTAATAAAGTAAAAAGTACTCTGTCACCTTTCATTGCTCTCTCATTCTTTTTCCCCAGAGAATGAATAATAGTTTCTATCAAGTAGGTGGCATTAACTCATTAAGTGAGCAAAATGCTGGCAGTCAGGCCTTTTGACAAAAGTATTGCTAGTGCATTCCCAAGAGGTAATCCAGCTGACGCCTCTGCTATCTCAATGCACAGTCATGCTCAAACTGCAATACTGTACACACGCTTGCCCCATGCATCCTGAAAAACTGGCTAACAACCTCCGTTCTCCTTGTACTCATGAACTATATAGTTACAAATTTACCTGTCATACAACCACTTATTTGACTTTTTTTCAAGAGAATTTGATTACTCAGAGGATTAAGCATTTTAATTAATTTTTTTTTGTTTTATCTCTCTTTTTAGCACTCCTCGCAGTCTACTCATTCCCTTTTCTCTATGTTAGCAATGTATGCAAGCATAAAGGAATTTCTGCTCAAACATATTTTAACATTCACACACACTTGGATGAAGTTGAGCATTGGGCAAGTATTTTTATGATGCCTCATGACAAAAATATATCCTTCATGCACAACTTTAATTTATTCAAAGGGCTAAGGTTTAAACAAGTTTTTCATTATTGCTTTGCTTGTTTATAATGAAAACATCCTTGTTGCTTTTAGATAAGCCATCTGAATCGCTTGTTGAAAAGTACATACATCTGGTTCCAATGTCACACAGCGCTGAAATGCTTTGGCAGCACCTTCGTAGCCTTCTAAAGCAATGTATGCACAGCCCAGGGAAAACCATACACCTAGCTGGAGAGAAAAAATGGATGATTACATATATACACACACATATTTCTGCACAAAAAAAATAATTTTGCCTGGATGCTCAAACACACCCTACTTTTGTTGATTTTGCCTGATTTTCAGCTATCATAATAGTACTGCAGTGGAATAAATAATATCCTGTATGTAGAATATAGGAAAACTTTAGGTTCAAAGTTTTAATAAATACGGATAAACAAAGGTGTTAACTATATAGAGACTTAACTATATGTGAAATGCCCTTTAACAGCACATCTTCATTTAGAGAAGTGATAGCTATTTGGAGGTTTGCATGTTTTGCTTTAACTCGTGAAAAAATCCACATTCACTTTACAGTACTACAATTAGGCCAAATGGTAAGTACTAGGAAATGTATTTCAAGGAAATCACATTTTACAAGAAACATTTCTAATGACTGAACATGAACACTTCAAAATTATAGCTCTTTCCTCTCATCAGAATATCAGTCTTCTCTAGTTTATAATGCAATGTTTAGAGATAGAAATGTACTTAAATTATGCCTTGTGCAGAGAACAGAACTCTACCAGTTCAATAATCTTGCACTGCAGGTCTGTAGTTGTTACAACCAAATACCTCTCATCCACACAGATTCAACCAGGGAGAGGAGCTCAGCATCTCCCTCCCCACTTCCCCTCCTCAGGAAGCTGCAGAGAGCCATGAGGTCACCCCTCAGCCTCCGTTACTCCAAACTAGACAAGCCTAAAGTCTTCAGCCGCTCCTCACAGGACATTCCTTCCAGCCTGTTCACCACCTTTATTGCCCTCCTCTGGACACACTCAAGGACCTTCACGTCCTTCCTGAACTGCAGGGCCCAGAACTGCACAGAGTATTCAAGGTGAGGCTGCATCAGTGCTTAACACAGTGGGATCATCACCTCTTTTAATTGGCTGGTTGTGCGGTGTTTGATGCATCCCAGGATGCAGTTTGCCCTCTTGGCTGCCAGGGCACACTGCTGGCTCAACTTGAGCTTGCTGTCCAGTGACAGGATGCATGGGAATGGTTCAAAGCTGCGCCAGGGGAGGTTTAGACTGGACATAAGGAAGCATTTCTTTGCCAAGAGGGTGGTCAAACACTGGAAGAGGCTTCCTAGAGAGGTGGTTAATGCCTGGAGCCCGTCAGTGTTTAAGAGGCATGTGGATAATGCCCTTAATACCATGCTTTAACTTGGTCAGCCCTGAATTGGTCAGGTAGTTGGACTAGATGATCATTGTAGGTCCCTTCCAACTGAAATAGTCTATTCTATTATATTCTGAATAGTATCAGATATAGGCATATATTACAGCACGTTAAACAGGTATTTTCAAAGCTGTTCAAGAGCAAGTTCCTGATTCGCCACACCGTTAATTCTCAAACAGCTGCAAGTAAAGCAGTAGTACATTCCAGAAAAGCTCTGTAATTCAGAAAAGTATTAAAACCCGAAGTACAATGACAGAACATTTTCTGACAGCATTATGTTGTTTAAACGTATACAGTCAAAATCAAACAGATTTATAATGTGCTGCAAAATAATTCCAGGTAGTACTACCTACTGCAATAAGCTCAGCCATTTCTCCATTCTAAATGCCAAGGTAAGAAACATAAATAGGTTTTGTAGCTGATGGTGAGCAGCTACATCTCTCACGAACTCGCTTACCAATGCTTAAACTTGTCAACTCCTTTCTCAAGGAAAAGTTATATCACAAGGAGAAAGTAAAATGATTCTTTACTTCCGTGGAGAAGACATATGAGCAGGTACCTAGTAAAAGTCATACAGTGACTGCAAAGAATGATGGTTTTCTTTTCTTAATAGTTTGAAACAAGATATTTTGCCTTGCAGTAATTATGTATGAAGGTTTCCACTGAACAGAAAAAATGTGAGAACTGGACATGATGAAGAAGGTTGGGAAAGGTGTCCAAAAGCAGGTGTCCTTTAGCAGACAAGAAGAATGAGATGAAAAGTTCCTGGGCTGGGAATTAAGTCAAGGACCCTCATGAGATGCTAGGATACAGAGGCAAAAAGTATACAGAAAATGGAATAGGTCATGCAGATAGAAGAATGTCACTATATGTTGAAGAAAACTTCAGCATCAATCATACAGAAAATTAACTGTGTAAAGGAACAACAGAACTAGTATGAATTAAAATTTCCTCAGTAAAAAAGCAGTATAAAGACTGTATCTCAGAATACTTGATTAAAATGGAGAAGGTAACATGCTGGGGGATATCAGAAAGCTGTGAAAGTAGAAAACCCAGAAAATACAGGGAGATTTCAATTATTCCACATAGTTTAGTAAGTACCACAATGAATGAAATTCCAAGGCTAATTTTATTAACTATGAAGCACCTAGTCAGAAGACAGTACTTACCTTGATCCTGACCAGTATGAATGATTAGGTTCAAAATGTTACCATACAAAAGATACTTTGTAATGTATCTAGAGTCACTAGTCCTTCAAGAATAAAGGCAACTCATTTAATACAGAGCATGTTAAATTTAAGAGCTACTTAAAATGGAAAAGCTCTGTTAAAAACCAAAAGGCACGGCTAAAAGAGTAAAGGTCTGCAGAAGATCCAAAACATTTAAAGACAAGACATTTCAAGGCTTGAAGCAACTGCATGTTCATTCAAAAAAGCTCTAGAAAGACTAGACAATCGTAGCAGTTAAAAACAAAATAAAGGAGATTATTAAGAATAAGAGGACATACTTTAAAAGTTGATGTGCGTGACAAATGAGAAGGCTCAAAAAGAACAAGTCTGACGGGTTAAACGAAAAAAACATGCTAGCTGTGTAAAAAAAACAACCACCCAAAAAACCCCTCCACAAAACAACAACCCACTGAAACCAACCAAACAAAAAACCAAGGTTCATTGCCTTTGATCTACTATCGCAATGAAATGATATTTTACCATCCCTTAGACATCTGAAAAGGGAGCATGAATTTCTTCCACAATGTAAGAAGTACAGTGACTGTTTAACAGTATATTTAAGAATGGACTTAAGCTATTTTTTGTGGAAAGAATGGTAAGAATTCCCTTTTTATTGGGGAGGGCACAAAATCTGCTGATCCCACTGGCTGATGTAACAACTGCTCTGAGGAAAGTGACTGACTGAAAGGCAGCGTAAGGAAAACTTCGTCCAAAGTTCAGAAAAGACTTTTGTCAAGGCTTGTAGAATTAGGTTAAAGTTCTTTTTTGGAAATAAGAAAAAGCATACTGGCTAGAGGTTCAAATGGTGCTACTGATTAGAAAAACACATGAAAATGAGCCGTAAATTTTTATCCTTTTCAAAACTGAAGACAGTGACCAGCAAAGGAATATAATTTAGGCTTGGACTCCCTGTTAAAACTTGCCATCAGGAATTTCCAGGAAAGTCTTTAATAAGTCTAAATGATTATGAAATGCTTTAAGAAAGTCTAAACAATTTCTCATAATTGTGGGAATATCATTCCAAAATAACCTAATTACAGTATATCTGACTATTTAAAAAGAAAAAAACGCAAATCATGTATCTGAAGAAATTTTTTGCCTTTTTAAAAGCAATTTCTCTTTGCATATGGCAAATATATATAGATTTTTTCTTTCCAGAATTCAGTAAACTCTTCAGTACAGTACTCTTAGTACAACAGTGTTAGTTTAGAAACCATCTATACCCCTGTAGAGCAAAATATGCCTTTGAAGTTAGTAATTACAATAAAATTTTAAGAGCTCTAGTTGAGTGAAATCCTAGATGAGTACCTTTATAATTACTCATAATTCATCTCCCTTATAATTCAGTTTCTTTTGAACACAACACAGTGACAGAATATACTTTTTAAGTTCTTAAATGTATTAAGTATAACGTTTTAAGTAAGTATAGAGGTTTTTACCACCATTTCCAATGAGATACTCTAGCTCAACTCTTGTTTAAGTTACTGTTACTATTACAAGATGAATGAGAACAAGAATTGTTGAGAATAAGACACTCGTTGCATTGTCCAAAACTTTAAGTTCCAGATGTAGTTGATGGCAAGGTGACTTCTAAAGTGTGACTGTTTCCCTAAACTGGACAGGGATCACTTCTCTTGCTTCACACTCAAGAAAATTAGCCTGAGAAGTTAGGAGCCAAATAGTCTAGCACAAAAGAGAATCATTCTTTCCTTGTGGACTGGGACATGGTGAGGAACAGCGTGGGCACAAAAAAGGTGCTATAAATACTCTTATTTCTGGGAAAGTCAAATGTGAAGCAACTGGATATAGAGAACCATACACTGTTCAGCACAAGAATTAACAAGCCGTCACAGACTTTCACCGCTGGAGAACTGACTGCATGAGCTCTTTGATCTCTGAAATTGTCTCAGTCCAGCCTTGCAAGATGCTCACAGTGAAAGTGCAAGAGAAATGCATCTGTCATCCACTAGGCATGTACTACAACAAGTAATTCTGTGAGCAGCAGTGCTAATGAAGACAAGTTTCAGATGTAGTTGAACTGTAAGACTTTCATTCCTTTGTGGATTCTCTAAAGTCTAATATGGTGGTTGGCTCACATTGCAAAGACCCACCTCAGAGATGTCAACCAAATTTGACCAGTTGGTCAAAGAGTACACAAGAGGGTTGACAGAGAATGGCTTTATCCATTAGACACTTTGGGGAATCACTTGCTGCAGTCTAAAAATCCCTTCCTCCAACAAGGTTTCTGACAGCCACCAAAAAAAAAAAAAAAAAAATTTCTTTGTATTAGGGGGTCCTTTGTTACCTGATAAATTATGCACAATTCTGGGAACAATTCATTAATGAATATTTTCCCTGCATCTAGAATCACCTTCCTCTCTGCTCTTCATCCACAAGACACCCTGAAATAGGAAACAATTCATTTCTGTAGTGACAGAATACAGATAGACTTTAGAAGACAGTGATACGTCAATCCACACTATCCATTTACTCAATCTGTTTGTTTGAAACAATATCAAACTTAAATAGAGCTTCCTCAGCAACAAGAGGAGGAAATGTTCACTTTCCTATATGGACTGGCCTATTTTTCTTGGGTTGCCTTTCATTTCAAGCTTCTTTTGGACAGGACGCAAAATAAAAAAAGCATCTCAGCAGAATATTTCTCAGGTTTGAGCCCTGTAGGCCACCTTCTCCAGCACTTTATAATCTGGGAGTCCTCTTGATTTCAGTAAGGTTACCATCTGAGTAACATAAATTTTGTTGGCATTTTCTGAGTCAGTAAGAGAACTGAAAGCCAAAGCAAGCATTTTTGTTCATTTTGCTTTCCATTCTAAAGGTGTTTATAAATTTTCTGGAGTTCATTTGAACAAGAACAGGACTCTGATCCACTGGAATACAATACGTCACTGAAATACAAAAAAGCTTTGGGGTAAACAATTTGAAATGCTGGTGGCCTTTAAAATTTTTCTAAAGCAGAAGTGCAGCTAGTTATGTGGAACTCAAAACAGGAGCTTCGGCAGTATTCTTTGGAGGGCAAGAAGGTGGAATATCCTACTTTTGCACGGACCTGGAAATGGCTATGAAGAGTACAATTTATATACATAAAGAACACAAAGCTGTTTTAAAGTCTCAGAACCTTCACAGGGTGGACCTTACTGGGATGGTATATAGTGGCTGACAAACTGAAACCAGATTACAAAAATTGTCTGCAGAACAGCTTGCAAAGGATATGTCAAAATAATCAGCTTCATCAAGAGAACTGTTTTGGCTGTGGTTTCAGTTTTGATGCATTACTGTAATAAAAGCTACTGCCATCACAAGTGTAAAACAATGCTTCTCAGTGATTCCAGAGCAGCACAGACCAGAACACTTGAAAAAGATTTCTGTGAAATGCAGAGATCAGAGTTTGTAATTCAAAGCCAACAGAGAAGGCAAAAGGATAATTTCATTAAAATCTCTACAGCATTCTTCTTGTAACTATTTTGCTTAACACTTGTTCATGATTTATTTGATGGTAATTATTAATTTACAATGGTTTGATCTCTTTGAAAGAGGAGACCTGTGCAGGCAAAGAGTTAGCTGCATGCAAGGACCTGGATGCAAAAGGATGTCTTCATTTCACTATGCTACCGTTTTTGGCCAGGCTTCCAAGTACGTGGTGAAAAATTTGCTAAAAATAGTAATAACCTGTTACTTTGACAATTGTGCATGGAATTGCCTTTGCCACAGAAGCATGGCATCATTCAAAACTGAACATGGCATCATTCAAAACTGAACACACCAACTAAAACAAAGCCATATGTGTATCATTTCCCAACCTGCATAGGGTTGATTTGTACTGAACGTTCAAAGCACTCCACACATTCCCTGAATTCCCGGTTGCGGAGATGGAGGAGGCCTTTGGAGCGCTGGGCACGGGCGCTGCGGTGCCTGGAGAGCTCCCAGGCCTTGTCATAGTACTGGTGGTCTTTAAGAACATCACCAAGCAAACAATATAATCCTGGTGTTTCCTTTTTTTCTGACTCCCGCCTGAGTATTTCTTCTGCCTGTTAAAGAACAAAGAGAAATCAATACACAATGGGAAAATTTATCTGCGGTTAATCACCTACCTGAACAAATACCACTTTAGCGTCTTGCAATTGTCAGTTGAAGACTAAGAAGTAGGGATAGTAAGGAAACAGTATCTTGATCCAACACAGCATCAAAGATACAGTCTAGAGAGAATCTGGTTCCAAATTGTTTTTAAAAAAAACCAAAACAACACTTCAACATCTTCAGCCTGGAGAAGAGAAGGCTCCGGGGACACCTTACTGCAGCCTTCCGGTACCTAAAGGGGGCCTCCAGGAAAGCTGGCGAGGGACTGTTTACAAGGGCATGGAGTGATGGGACAAGGGATAATGGCCTTAAGCTGAAGGAGGGTAGACTTAGATGAGCTGTTAGGAAGAAATTCTTCCATGTGAGGGTGGTGAGGCACAAGAACAGGCTGCCCAGAGAGGTTGTGGATGCCCCCTCCCTGGAAGTGTTCGAGGCCAGGTTGGATGGGGCTTTGGGCAACCTGGTCTAGTGGAGGGTGTCCCTGCCCACGGCCAGGTGTTTGGACTAGAAGATCTTTAAGGTCCTTTCCAATCCAAACCATTCTGTGATTCTGTGAAGAAAAGCTTTTGGTTTAATGCACCAAGGAAAACGTACCCATTAAAACAAGAAGCAGCTTGCTCCTTATTTTACATCTTAGGTGTGTATTCTGTCCCAAGAGCAAATATCAGTCCTGGACATCAAACCTACACCTACTTCACAGCAATGCAGTATCAGGACCATTAATGTATGTGCAAGCCTAATAGTTTATCATCTGTGTTTTTTACATATCCTAATAAGTTCTCTTGCTATGACTGTCATTCATTTTTCTCTAATTGCTCTATTCTGAAAATAGTTATTTCCATTCTGTTATGTCTGCATACACATCCATTTTCATACTCTCGGTTCTGGAAATGCTACTCTTTTACATAAAATGCAGAACTTATAAATTTATCTAAAAGTTTGAGACAAAATATATTCAGAATACATACAGCATTATGGAAAAGAAGACACGAGCTGGGTCTCCCAGACATCTATTATGGGGTGTAACCAACTTTCAAAAGCTCTTTATCTCAGGGTATTAATTATTTTATTGCTCTAACAATAAAATTATTGTTTCTCTTTTAAACAGCCTGTTTTCTATGGCTTTTTGAAAAGATAAATACAGTGGACAGATGATCTGTTGTTCAGACCTCAGTCCCCTGCTGCAAAAATGTAACACACATAATTCAGCTCAGTGCAATTTTTCTATTAGAAAAGACCTATTTGAACCATCTGAACCAAGAAAGAGCCAACGCAGCCTGCCACAGCATTAAAGTTTGACATTGTAACACTGGTCATTCTTGTATCATAGCTCGTTTATCTAAAAGGAAAGCTGAGTTCTTCTCTGCATTTAAATTACTACATTTAAATTATTTCTTGTTTCTGTAAGAACTGTTGCCTTTGCCTTTCAGATGATCTCTAGAGAGTCAAAGTCTCTTACTCCTCTTCCTCCAATCAGTAAAATTCATTGATCCTGTCTGAAAATCATCTTTAGAAAAATGACTTTGTTTTGAAATATTTAATGTATAGTAATTTTAACACTTCACTCTATCATATTTGTTAAATAAAGTAATAGTAAAGTCTACAAATATTTGAAGTGCACAAATGTGAAGAATCAATGTATTGCTTAGATTCTAAAGGGGTCTTAAATTAGCAAAAATGAAATCCCATTTAGAAGAAAATTAGCGGCTGAATATCAGGAAAACAACTTAATGACAGGTGTTTTTAAGTGCCTGTGGAACAGTTCTCCAAAGAAACCCCAAGAAACCGTCAGTCGTAATTTAGAATTAGCCTAGCCAAAGCACTAGAAAACCTCGCCTACCAAGAAGACTGCACTTGCAGAGGGTTTGGTTAAACCAAAAAAATGAAGCTGTATAACCCTTGATGTCTGGAACAGATGTAATTATGACACCACTGCTTTTCACAGAACGCTCTGCATCAGAATGGATAGTATTCAATACTCAGTTCAAAAGTCAGATGATTTAAAAACGAGAAAGATTTAGGCTGTTATCTTGCTTTCTGGATTACTACGATTGGTATGGGAATTAAACAGGCAATCCTTCACAAAAATCCCCAATCAGTAAAGAGGGTTCTGTTTTAAATAAGAGGTGGTGTCTTTTTATTACTCACTACAGAGACTCCTGGAAACCAAGATTCATCCTGCATTTGGCTTCCCAACCTTAAACTTCCACTTGCTGTTTCGTCCACATGTTCCCATGGTTTTATTTTATTCGCTTCCTAAAAGACCCTATTAGCCTCGCTCTTCACAGATCTACCAGTTCTATTATTTGACAATTCATTCCTTTGCTAGTTCAAATTCTTTCCTAAAATGCTTTCATCTTTTCTGCTCACATGTTATTTGGTAGGTTAGCAGAGAAGTAGCATGGAGAAGCAGAATGGATGAGCATGGAAAGAGGTAGTGAGAGAAAAGGAGAGCTTTTCATTGCATCCTCCCTGTAACTTTATGCATGACCTTGGGCAAGCCATTTACTGATATCAGTTTATACTAATTTTGTTCAGTTTATGAAATAAGCAAGTATAAAGCCATACTTAGTAACAGTAAAAGATCCACAAAAAAGTTTACTAAATGCTAGTGACATCTTACTCTGCAAAATTTGTACTACTACGTGGCTCCGTTATAACTGAGTTAATGATGTACTTCCCAAGTACATAATGTGGAGCATTGCACAGCCTTATTTACATGCTCTGTTTCTTCGTCAGTGCATAATTCAAAGGTAGGAGGAAGGAACATATTACTTTGATATGTAAGTACTCATCAAATGATATTGCCGCAATCTGCCTGTTTTTTATTAGATTTTTCAGTACTTAAATTCAGGTTTTCAATATCAAAGCATTTGTGAGTAAAAAATAGAGTTTGTTCTTTTGTGCACCTATATGCTAAGTTCTTTACTGACATGAACACCCGCTGAACAACATAGTGCTCTAGTAGATTCTCGTGCATTTTTAAAAGAATAACTACCATGTTTAAAAACATAAAAACATTTTTGACAAACAGTTCACACTCTGAAAGCTGTCTGATAAGGAGCACGAACGGTCATTCCCCTTGGTGTACAGCTAAATGTTTCTAATTTTCTGGCTTTTTTGATCTGAAGCTAGCTTTTTTCCAGCACTACTGTTACTTAGAATTTTCTGTTTTTCAAAGCACAGCACAAACCCTCATTCTGAAAGCATTTCTAAGCAGTTTCCTGTGTCAGATATCCTGTCCATTTTCATAACTCCCTAAGGGCAGTTTGCGAATGTAAGTAGGACAGAATGCATTTCCAGGAAATGGAAAATATTGACCTCTATTTCTCCATTGTGCTGAAAAGACTGGGATATTAGCACACTATCCCCAAGGCATTTATAATGTGACACAGAATTTGCCAGCAAAACATATATGTCTGTTTATAATAACCAAAATCTATGCATTGGTGCACGATAATTAGGAGAAATATGTAAGTATGAGAAATTCTGCATTTTTTCTATTAAGTATAGTCTTTGGGATTTTGTTTTCATAAAGGCACACATACATTCATATATTTAATGCTGCCACATACCAAACAGAGGGAGAGAACAGGGAGGGAAAGAAAAAATGTGGTCTTGTCTGAAAGTGAGTATTTCTGAAAACTATATAAATTCTGAAAACAATACTTGATAGCTTAAGTTCCTGTCTTTTTGTGTGAGAGATTGCACCAGAAAGAGAACACAGCTAAAGTTACACACAAGTAGGCATTGCTTCCAGGTATCATTTCTAGCATCTTCCTACCATTGCTCTAATAGTAACAGCAAAATAATCAACAACAGGAGGACTGCTACAGCCTGCTACCAGCATTTTTAAACAATTGTGTCACTGATACATAAAGTTAGCTGATGGTTTTAAATTGTCTTTGTCTGGAGCTGACCACACATAACTGCAGCAGTCTTAAAGAAATGATGGAGAAGATCAGAAAAACATCAACATGGACTTAACCAAATAAAGCCTTTTAATATTACGCCATATCTTGTTGCAAATATGTGATTCTGTAATTTGAGTATGCTAACACTAGGTAATTAAGCACCAATATTGTTCTATTTAAAGCGTTTTTAAAAACTAGTTAATAGTTTGAAATCAAGTGGGAAAAAAACCTAATATCCCTTCCAGACAAAGCTCCAAGACCCCATCAGGAGTGACAGCTACAGCCTTCTTGAAATGCCAACACTACACCTTGCTGTCCATCCACAGTTGTTAATGTTCCTTGAATATTTTCAAGGATCACTATCACAATCACCTTGCTTCCTAAATTATTTCTCATTTACCAACTTCTCTCTCATGTGGTCATTACCCCAATTTTTTTTTTTAAGCATTCTCAGTTTATGACTCATATCTCATGTGTCCATTTTTCCTAAACAGACTTTCCTCATGATACCCCTGTAGAAGTGAGTGTCATTAGCGAATTGACAGCTCAAACCAGAGAGTTTTCATACTTCAAGACAAGATCTCAGCTGTAAGAAACATTTTTCTTACCTTTCCATGCTGTCCTGCTCTTTCATAGCAGATCACTGCATCTTCCCACATTTCCAGCTCCTCAAATATCTGTAAGGCAGAGCTGGTGCATCCCAGCTCAAAGAGTAAGTTTGCAAGCTGACGCTGGAAAGAAAAGAAAATCCAGGTAACTGAAAATAGGTAAGTCAATACCATTTACATTTTTAAAAGATGTTAAGAGGCATTTCTGACATCAACAAGAAGCAGACAGAGAATATGGAATTATTCTCTTGAAACTTCAAGGTGGAGCCTCAAACAATATATATACACCTCAAAAAACCCACCCCACCAGTAACAGTAATTGCTTTGATTTGATTTGAATTGCTTTGATTTGACTTTTGTTCATGTCAGTAGCTTAATTACTTCGAACTAGTTTATAATATAATGCAAAAACGGAAACAGACATGGCAAGGATAAACTGACAGAGCTGAACTTCCACCCCTTAAATGAGGCACACAGTACACCTGCAGCAGGATGTTGGGAATGCTAAGAGCGGGAAATAAGAGGCTGAAGGAGGGCGTTAAACCCTCTTCTAGCAATGCTTTGCCATAGTAATCTCTACTGTGCAAACACAGATGGAAAGACTCTGATACAATTTTGTTAGGCGCTCGTGAGAAATCACTGTCCCAAACAGCCACTGCCAAAGCGTGTCAGTTTTTAGTCAAATCAATATTGGATTTGAGTTCAGATTCAACTCCCTAGTTGAGTTTACCTCACAGATAAGTCAGCCTCTTTGTTATTTCAAATTCAGTTGTTATTTCAGTGTACTTACGAAAATAAATGAGTAATCTTTCCAATTTAAAAATAAACAGGGTATATTTTCATGACTTTGAAAAGTTGTCTTTGGTCTTTTGTTTATTTTTTAAGAGGAGATTAAAATCACATATAGGTTTTTATCTTTGAAGAAAGGACAACTTATTTACAATGTGTGACACACAGACAATTTGGTTTGCAAAAACAAATGGGAGCATTCTGTATAAGGACACTCTGTATGAGATCCCATACAGAGAACTTCTGCAGAGGTTTTGGTGATCCTGAATGAATTCCTGGAAGCTCTCCGCAAATGTCATGGACCACTCTTTATAGGCTTGGGTTCAGTATCTGTTACAAATCCAAGGAGTCACCATGCAGAAATAGACTGGTAGTCAAAAAATTAAGAACTGGCTACAGTTCTTTGACATAAATATATAACAAACTGAAAATCTGTAACAAACTTACTATTTGTTAGCTTGGTATTAATTGCTTAGGAAAAAACCTACATTTGCCAGTGTCTGGAAGTAAATTTTATTTATGTTTTATTAAATTTACTTAGAGTCAAATTTGGTAAAATTCATATAGGCAATGCCTCTTCATCAATATGACTAGAAGACCACAGCCATCTTCCCTCATAAATCCCTATTTTAGTATTTCTATCTTTGGCTTGGAAAATTGGCTTGGATTAAGAAGTGCCACTGACAACTGGAAATGAAAACCACATTTGTTAGTTTTATTGCAAGTGCCTGTTGAAAGGTTGTGTGGAATAATTTGAGAATGCTAGGAGAAGATATGATTGGTTAAAGCAAAATGCATTGAGGAAAAAAAAGGAATAAAACACCATTAAAAGTAAACAACATGAACACCTTTGGAGGTATGTGATGCAAACGGTTTTCTTAAGTTTGTTAAGTAGACTATCATCAGATAAGACTCTAATGTGTAGATTTCTGTTCTAGAAAGAGTTTACTGTGAAGATAAACAGTGTAGTTTTGGAAAAAAAAAAAAAATCCTGTCAGCAACAGTAAAAAGGGGCATGTCTCGAATATAACAACTCTCAGCTTGAGGAGATCTTCAGTGTACTTTTGACTCCTAATTTGGTTGCTTTGAACAGGATCCACTTCCTGAAAACAACCCAAAGTGAATGATCATTAAAAGATGAGAAAGATGCAAGTAATAGTGGCATAAGCACAACAGCAGCAAATAGCAAGACAGTGTTAAGATTATTTTTAGAGGTGATTATGTTGGAAGCTTGAAAGTTTTGGTCCATTTTTTACTGAAGGAAAAAGGAAAGCAAAGATGATTTGCACTACAAGCAATTACTTCTGTGCATGACAGAACAAGACATCTGAAAGCAAAACACTGTAGAATTTGATGTCTTTCCAGGAAAACCTGGTGTGCTGCTAGGTTACATCTTTATTTCTACAGTGTTTCAACTCAAGATCGTATCACACTCTCTTGACTTTGGAGTCATGCAAAAATAATAAGAACTATAGACTTTTAAGTAAAGCTTCAAAGGGGGTTGCTTCACACCTGTATGGCCCAGTGCGGAGGCACCTGACAACAGTAGAAAATCTTCATGCGTTCAGATACTGATGTATTTGCATCTTCAAATTGGTCTGCGAGTGCCTGTAAATGCAAAGTATATTCTGATATAGTATTTACTTAGACTGGTATCAACCAAAAAAAAATTCAAACTATTCAGGATTTTAGGCATTCTTGACATAATGGAGAAATAACATTAAAGATAACACTAAACGCCAGTAAGCTTACACCATAATATGCTACAAGTCTTTTTATTACCCCATGTAAGGAAATGTAATAAACATTTATACAAAACCTCTTTATTACAGCTAATAATAAATAAATTTTTAAAAAAGCTTTAAAGAGACTCAAATTTCAAAGTGCATGTAACAGGAATAAGAATCAAATTTATAATCTCAAATACTTGCAGACTAAAACTACATCAAATATTAAAGTGACCTTGCCTAATGCATTTCAATCCTTTAGCTAGTTTTTCCCTAAGATAGTATTGATATGCTTTAGGCATGAAATTTTGTATTAAAAAAGAGAGAGAAAGACAAACATACTATAGTGGACCATGCTTTTGGAAACACAATTCTAATATAGAATAAGTTATTGTGACTTGGAGTACAATTCAATTCAGGCTTTTTTTTTTTTTCCCTTTTGGTGGAGCTTTGGATTCTTGAAATGTTTTCTTCTGAAATCCTTTGAAAGAGCATAACTTCTGCATAGCAAAAGTGCAGCAGCTTCAGCACTAACTTTTTCTCTGAAAATCCACTATGAAGTTATTTAAATCAAAATTCAATAGCAAGAGAAATAAAATATTAAAGGTAGCTATAGCCAGAAAGCTAGTTAGAAATTTTAAGATAAAGGAGAAACTCTCTTAAAACGCCAGTCATCACTAAACTAGCAAATTTAAGGCCAGAGGTATAAAGAATGGAATATTAAATTACTTGCCTTCACATGATTCATCTACCCAAGTCTTGCATATAACTTGGTCAAAAATTTACAGAAGGAGCTAGACAGGTTCTCAGAATTTTCCCAGCATGGAAAATGAGTGCAAAGATTCCCAAACAAAAGGAAAAATTGGATAGGACTGCTTCTTTCTCTCTCTTTCTAAATAAAACTGTTGGCTACCCAACCTATATCAATAATGCCAATAACAGTTGTGTAAAATTAAAATAATCAGTTATGTGATTTAAATTGCTAAGCATCCTGTAACTTCAATTGATATTAATGGGATTTATTAGGTGGCTTCATTCTTTTAATACGAAAAAAAATCACAACAGGCTTTAAATCCACACTTAACCTCCTAATTTTAAATACTAATATTTAAAATATTCATTCTCTCTCATAAAATTATCTCCAGAGACCTGTTCCTAGAGATTATCCAGAAACCCATCCCAAGAAAATGGCTGAGGTATATTTGTAGTAAGGAAAGGGACAGACTAATAAAATCACATTCCTTTACACAGTTCCAAGCAATCCAAAAGGAGTCAGATTCAAATAAAACCTTTAAAGTAATATTATTTCATTACAGAGTTTACTTGACTATGAACTATATAACAAATCATATTTCGCAGTTTTAGTTCTGCTGAAATTTTCTAATGCTGTGCAGAATTACATTTTTCTATATTCTGTTGCAACAAAAATTAAACTGAAAAAATAGTCCAATTCCTTGGGTAATCATTTTACAAGACCAGACAAAGCAGTAAATTACAGTTGGAAAATTGAAAAATGATAATTGCTCTAAGCCTGAGCAAAGCCAAAAAATCCTAAATATGTCTTGCAAAATAATTTTTTGAGAAGAACGGGTGATGGAAGGCAGAAAATGTTTTAAGTCAATCAAAACGTTTTGTTCTTGGTTTAGAGTTGTGGGTTTTGTTTTGTTTTTTTTTTTAATTTCTATTGTTACAAAAGAAAACTGCAATTCAAAGAAAAAACAGTTTTTCAAAAGCAATATATTTTATTGGAAAATTTGTGGCCATATTTCTTCTACACTTCCTAAGCAGAAAAGCCTAATGTAAATGACATGTTGTAGGAGAGTATGACTATTAGCAAGTAGAATTCTCTCCCTTCCCAAAACAAATACTGTACTCTGAACAGAGTTCCAACAAAAACTGAAAGTGTAGGTAGAACATATGAATATTATACATTCCCTAAAAAAGTATAAATGCTAACGAACTTAGAAGTTATTAAAATCCATGCTTTATGTACTCTCTCATATGTTCAAAAAATAAGCTGTAAGAGTTCTGCCTACTAGTCAAGTACAGAAAATACATTACTAAAAAATTGTTTAATTCTATGTTTCTGAGTTATGCTTGAAGAAGTAAAATTTGGGTTGTATAGTGGTGAGAAAATGAGAATCCTAACCTTAGTGCACAGCTAATATCTAATTACAGAACAATAAATCAGGAAAATGAGCAAGAGAGCATTCTTTCTTATTAATAATCATCAAGATAAATATTGTGTAAAGAAAAAAAATCTATATATACATAGAATATTTGAAACACAGTCGAAAGACATAAGACTTGGTGTCTTAGTTTAACCTGAGCCTCAAATTCTGCCTTGAAGTTTTGAAAGGGAATGACAGCAGAAACCAACTAAAATTCACAACTCTAAATGATACATGAGTTCTTCCATATGCAACATTTAAAACCGTTAAGCTTAACAGATCACCCTTCCCACCACGTAACACACCCTTTTCCCAAAGCTTGAACTGCCATAGATAACGAGTTCTGAAGTCAAAAAACACAGTACAGAGATACACTAATCCAGTCTGGAAACAACAAAAACGTAGATGGTTTTGATGGAATTTTATATCTTGAGCAAAGACTACATTATTGCCACATGAAAGCAGGAAAAGCCAGCTCTAGACACTGCAATCCATTCTCTCCATCTCATACTTAAGTTAAATCTTTGGTAAGAGATTAAGAAGTACCCTAAGTAGCCTGTGTTTGGGATAAGTATACCATGTTAATTTGAAATGATCATGTTAGAGCTTTTATTACTTTACTAAACAACCTCAGTCTAATCACTTTGCTAATCAGACTCAGCTGGTAATTATCCATGACTGGAGTACATGAAATTTGTAAAGGATTTTTTCCACCTTGGATATCATTTCCATACATTCATTCCCATTGCACATCCTTGCTTTGCCTCTATGTTCAACAGATATATAGAGAGATATAAATATAACATCATTATCATCCAGATGATAAAATATCAGCTTCAAGTTTGAGTCTACCTAAATTTAAATCTCTTTATCCTCTCCACATTTTTTATTGTCCTTTGCTTCTATGGCTAACAGAGTTAATAGCTTTTTCTTTTTAGCCAGACCCCATCCTGGAAATAATAGTACACGCTTATGGTTTCTGGTCACTGAGATGTCATTTTCTTGTGATGTTATGCTATTTGATTTCTCAACCTACTTACTGGTCTGGGCAGCAGAGGGGGAGATACTGACCTCGTCTCTCTGCTGACCAGCAATAGGACACGAGGAAACAGAATAAAGCCACATCAGGGCGAGTTCAGGTTGGACATAGAATCATAGAATCATTTAGGGCGGAAAAGACCTTTAAGATCAGTCCAACCATTACAAAAAGGTTCTTCACTGAGAGGGTGGTCGGTCACTGGAACAGGCTCCTCAGTGAAGTGGTCACGGCACCAAGCCTGCCAGAGTTCTTAGTTATATGGTTTAGTTTTAGGTATTCCTGCGAGGAGCAGGGAGTTGGACTTGGAAAGTACCCATAAGGATCATCAACTTGAGATATTCTATGATTCTAAGTCCTTCCATCAAAGTTTTGTCCCTTTTTTTAAAATATAATCTGCAGGTAGCTTTCCGTGTCTGACAGACACATCCTTCCTTCCATTATTAACATGTATATTTCAGATGAAATAGTTTACTTACTTTCTCAAAAAAAATGTCCCTTACCATGTAAAATCATATCTATATGCAGACATTTTTTTTCCTTCCAATTAATCTGAAGGATCTCCTAATCCAAGATTATTTAGGGAACACACCCCCCAACCGAAAAAGCCCTAAACCCATGTCTTTTGAAAAGAGCAAGATACTCATTACTTACTAAAAATATCTTGAAAACAGCATCAGACTTTTGTTTGTGCAGCAACTATTTAATTCCATTTGGATCCCTCTTCCCCAGTCACACCAAAGATTGTCCATATCCAAACCTAACATTGCTGGCCCCAAGAAAACATCTCCCTCAAGATAGTCTTGACCCATAGACAGCATTTTATCCATGCTATTTCATCTCACTTCTTACCAGGTTTTCCTATCAGTAATACACAACGTGACTGCACCACTTTTTCCTTTACCTATTTTTTTTGACAAGTTTTAATGTTCCAGTCACAATTGTTCCATTCTTTCTTTCATCTGCACAAAAGTTTGTTTCACAGGCTGCGTAAATAATCATAGCTTAATTTGTTTTCTTGCCTTCTCCCACTGCTAACCAGGCATCCAGCTGTTTCCCACTGACCACACCCTATTGAAAACATTTGGTTTTACTACTTTAGTACCTGATTACCTGCTATGCACTTATCAGTACCACCATCTCTACCTTAGTTAGCATTTTATATTCCCTCAGACCCTTTAATTTATCCTGGTACACTTGATGTTCCCGTTTATGATTTTGTAGGCAGGAAGATTAGACAATTTTGTTGTAGTCTTCTCCCGCTTCTCAGTCTAGAGATGTTGTCAGCCTGCCAGAATCAATTACTAGTTAATACCTCTGGGACTCCAGTGGCGACCGTCCTTTCTACATGAATGCTCCCAACAGCCATAAATCACAATATTTCTCTGTCACCTAACCCAAATCAACATGTTGACTGGCATTATCTTGCCCTGCTTTTGCCCGCCTTCTCTACCAACTCTAAGATGTCCCATTTCTTACAGATTTTTACCATATTTAACATGGGTTTAGCTTGATTTACGCCAAAGGAAACTGATACTGTCATACATTCTGCTTTCCCACTATCGCCGTGGTCCAGCACATACTACCCAACCAGTACCTTAACTTCAGGCAGACAGAAAAGGATGAATGGAAAAGTACCTTTCAGTCTTTCCTAGCATGGAAACGCCAGACGTACAACATTTTCATGATGCTCTTGTGATTTTCGGGTCCTTTTTCTTCAATTTCTCCCAAGCCTGAAGACTCCTTCTGAAAATTCCACACATCAGCCTGACCTCTCCAAACTCTGCCTAACTATGTATTCCCATTTTCCTTGTCCTCCTCCTATTTCTGTCCATTACCTCTGTATGTTTTACAATCAGCAAGTTGATGCCACAGCTCTGTGGTACAACTGCTCTGGTATTCTAGCTGCTGCCTTAGCTCTGTGCTTCTTCCAAGAATTCTCCTGCCAGCTGCGTGCTCTGTGGGTAGGTTTATTTAGAAGTCATCAAAAATCTTTAGCAAACTATGCAGCCTCCTAATGTACTATAAGTATTTTAGTACCTTGTAGATATGTAATTAGATCTTGAGTTACACTCTTTGGTAAACTTAGCCAAAAATTATATTTACAATCCAAACAACAAATGTCTTTCAACAGCTCTTTGTCAACCCAAGAGCTCCTGTAACCAAGACCACTGGGACAAACTGAGACATACCCAGACTTCTAAAATCCAATGGTCAAAAAATTTAATCTTCCAGTGAAGCAATGCCAGAAACTATGAAGCAATAAAAACAGTTTTCACGTAACAATGCAGTAAAGTTTTGCTTAATGGGAGAGAATAGTTTCTGGTTGATAAATATGGATATAACATGGAGAAAATGAAAACAGTTGAGATTAGTCTAAACTTCATGAGGGATATTATGACCAAATAGCTATTACTTTATGGATTGCCAGTTTTATCACTAGATAAAAAGAGGCAAAACCAGTACATTTGGACTTATTACATAAAACCATTATTCAGAACAGCATTTTGACATTTAAGACAGGATTTTGTTCCTTGGAAACTAAAATGACTTAAAGGAAATGATAAGCTATCCTTTTAAAAAGCTCACAGATTATATATTTCTGTTAAATGATGAAAATCTCTGAACAGTCAAGAACTAAAGCATCCAAACACAAAACAAGAGCTATTAAGCAAGGATGTATTTCAACATCAAGAAAGAAACCCTCCCCCTCCATTCATCTAATTTTCAAAGGGGAATTATGACATGAAATATTTGAGGAAAATTTATTACAACAATCACTATTATAAATTATGATTTATGATTCATGGAAACTCAAAAAGACCATTTCTTACATTGTGCAAAGATGCTAAGATGAAGAGTGCTATTTTCTGGAGATTTTACATTATTCACATTCTCAGCAGGATGACAACATTCTGTGAGAACTCTGCAGAAGTTCAATGCTTAAAAGGGCAAAAATCTTACCCTCTTTTTACCCCTCATTCAAATATAAGTCTTGGTTTCATTAAAATCTTGTAGCTTTGAAGACTTCCATTTTTGCTCACTTTGCAAGCTCATCCTTTCAGTCATTCTTCCAATGAAATTATTGCTTGATAGGATTGACCTCAAATGGTATGTATATTTACACCAATAGAGGTATAGATACATAGAGGACTACGTATCACACTGCTCCCTAGGAATCAACAGCTGGTTTAAAAATTGTTAAAGCTATCTGTAAAATGTTGTATAGCACTGACTGGCTACTTTGTATTGCAAATGAATGGTTACAGGGCACCTGGAACACAGGAGCTGCAAATATGTCAGGATGCTTCACAGAAAGAAACTGCTAATAAGGCAATGCAACTCTAGAGCTGTAAAAACAAGCAGTGCTTGAAACAAAATTAACTGAAACATTCAAGGAGAAGGCTTCAGGCTGCAAGTTTCCAAAGCTAAGTCTGTTTGCATTGAAAGTGGTGTTTTAACTGCTTTGCCCAATGTTTTGGTAAAAACTTCTTGATTGTACGTAATCACTACATTAAAAGAAATCACAATGTTCAGTGTTGGAGGTTATCTGCTTTTAAAAAAAGTCACAAGAAAATGGCCCCAGTTTCTACCAGCTTTACACACATAAGAAAAAAGGTTGATTTCCTTTAATTGAAATGAAAACAAAAATTTTCTATGTATATTCTTTCAAATTAGCAAAGTCCCTTTTTAAACAGCAGACTAATTCCCCAACTATTACTTTGTTGGATTTTTTTCCTCCCATCCTAGAAGGGACTAGAAGTCTCCCTGATCTGTAAAGAAGAGGCCTTCCTGTACTGGATTCAGCACTATCCATCCCACAGTATTTTTATAGTAGCTTACTTTGATGGATTCTTCAGTTAAGATGATCCATCTCTCAAGAACATAAGTACTCACAGTATTGAGCATACAATGTTTGTTTTATGGCTTCTCCTCTGCTATCTCTTATTTTGTTCTCCCCCTAAACAGCTAAAGAAAATCAGCATCAGCTATCCGTCAGCAAATATTTAAAAGTTTAAAGTTTCTGGACTGAGAAGTATGCCAGTAGAGGCTTTTTCAGGACAGCTATCTCTGTGGCATCTGCACATAGGTTTAATTCCATTGTCAGCATCTGACGTCAACCTGAGAATAATGGCAGTACTCTCTCCAAGACAGATTATGCCTAGAAAATTTTATGAAATGTTTCAAGTTTGATGCATTTCAGGCTGTTATTCCCTTTAAAAGCATAAGCAAATAAACTTTTTTTAAACAAAGGCTGTGTCCATTTTTCAGCAAAGGAGGAACTTGTTTGTAACTTTTAATAAAGATCTGACTGTTCTCATGCCAGAAACCGTCTATTCTGGTGTACTGTCATCTTTCCTCCCCACTGCTGTCAGGCATTACAATAGTGTTATAGAGAATAAATTACGCCAAACGTTTGTGTGTGTGTGTATATATATATATATATATGAGGTATATTCTCTGAGAGATGTAGTTCTTCCTCAGAAAAGCCACAAACAGAAGGGGACAGTCAAGTGCAACCCTTTAATAAATTTTATATGCAGTATTTCATTGTTAGCTTAGTTATAATACTCATAAACATACATGCCTCTTTATGACCCATTTAATATATTCTGTATTCCAACTGGAACACCCTGCTCAAGTAGAATAATCTATTGGAAATATCCTGTACTTTTTCTATTGCTGGCAGACTTGAGTTTACCTACCATATACCACGTATTTGCATTTTGCTTATGGTAAATTGTACAATAGTATATATACACAAACAGTAAAAAAAAAAAAACAGACAAGTTTTCTGTATCAGAAAAAGTCTCATTCAAGCTTATCACAAAACATATTATAAGTAAACATACTATAAATAAATATTCAAAATAAACATTTATATATGGCAAAAAATTAATTAGAATTTAGGAATTAGAGGCGGTCATTTCTGAAGAATGTAAACAACAAATACTTAAAATAAAACAAAGAATTTCAGAGGAGAAGTTCTTAAGACCATCTTATTAATTGCAAGCATGTAAACATTTTCAGCTTCCTCCTACCTAAAGGTAGAGACTGGATGGTATTCTGTTACACAAATAGAAATCTCAAGGAAAAAACACAACACAAAACAAGACGTGATGTATTCAGGTAACTCAGTGCAGTCTTTTACTGGCAATCATACCAAGCATAATTCTTTCCTGTTACTTACATTTCCTTAGATGCCTGTAAGGAGAAAAAGAAATATTGTCTAGTCTTAGCTAGATACCTGTAAACTGAAACCATAGACATTCAGCTGCTCTAATCACTAACAGCTCTTTTTGCAGCATTAGAAATAGCCAATTTTTTTTTTTTTTAAACACCAGCAAAGTGATCTTTTGCTGAAATTTGTTTTTCAACTATTCTTATTCAGTTGCAAATCTCAAGAACATTTTTAGTTATTTGGTGAAGGGGACAGGAGTATGAAGAGAAGACAGACAAGTTCAGTCTCATGTCCTGAATTTGATCGGAACATCTCAGATAACATCTTGGGACACCTATTGTTTTCCCTTTTTACAAAAAAACCAAACCAAAACAAACCAACAAACTTTTTCATAAGAATAACTTCCCTATAGAGTGAAACCTTGACTGATACCCAGTAGTTTCCGTTGAAAAATTACTTGGCAGGAAATACACATTCTTCCAGTAGCTGAGCCTGACCCAGCAACCATAGAGTATATGATGGTAAGTACATTAGAAATATGACACACAGGCAAAGTGTTTAAACTTTAGCTATCCCAAAGAAAGGCAATCACATATAAAGAAGTCTGTTTTCAATATATGTATTTTTTTGAAACACATCCAATCCCATTCTTCACATGTTCCTGGAAAGGTCTCTATACATCAGGGAAAAACAAACAAACTCCCTATCATTCTCTGTTAATGATTGATCTGCTCACCAAAGAGGAAAATAAGCATCGTCAGCAACAATTGGCTTGAAATCAGTTCATTTTCCAGTAAAAATGAAAACACTCTAAATATTCCATGCCTGACTGTATGACATATTCAAATAGAAGCTCATCAAGCTGCCCTGAAGACTTAGTAGTTCTTTATAAAAAAGGAAGGAATCCACAAAAATACAATTATTTTTGCAATCATATAGCGATATTGGGCACAGCCTGTCCGGTACACAACTGATTAAGAAATCCAACCAAAAAGAAAATTTGTATTCAGCTGAATGGAGTTTTATGGTCTGCGCTGGTCAGTCGCACCAAACAGGTTGAGGGACAGAGACTGGACAACAACAGATCTGCTGCTGCTTCACAGAAGAGCAACTACAACTAAACATGGACTTGGGATACTAAAAACCTTGCCCAACAAAACCATGGACTGTAGAAACAAAACGACAGCGTAACACGTACACCCTTTAATCTGTTAATAGCCTTCAATTACTTGAATGAGGATAATCAGCTGCAAGTTCTAATGGTACCAGTCTTGCACTGGAGGCAATTTTCTTGCAGATCTTCAGGAGGAGGGAGCACACTGCTGCCAGAGGAACACATGCACTTTGCTTTCAGCTGCCCTCTTTTACTTGAGATATTCTAACCTGGGCCAGAGGGAGAGGACTAACAGACAAATCAGTTCCTCCTAAATGATTAAATTTTCATCAGCCACTACCTACTTCCTGCTACTATTTTGTCCAGGGGAGAGAACGTGAGAGGCCAGGAGTCTGCTGGGCTTCTGGCCATTCATCCAATCCTCGGCCTACACCTTCAGAGGGAAGGCGGCAGATTTCAGACCAGAGGAATTGTCCTGCCAAAGTGCAGTTTGAGAGCTCCTGAAATAGTTTAAAGATTGCACTATAGTTTGGCATTTTATAACTTTCAAGTGTCTGAACTTGCAACATTATTAATGTTTGTTTGCAAGCATTTTACACAGGGGAAAATGGAATAAAGCAGGAGATGAAGTGTTCTGTGGTAGAATCATTTACTGCATGATTCTATTTCTAGGCAACTTCAACGTCTGCACAGATTTGCATGTGGAAAAATGGGCAGGTATAGCACAGCAATGTGCGTAACAGCTACAAACAATAATATTTATGTTGTTTAAAATCTAGTTCAGGCATGGTAGGTCATATCGCTTACAAAAACATCTCCACATCTGTCAAAACACCCAAGTCTTATCACAAAACCCCAGTGCTATAATTTACAATATTCAGACAGACAGGAATACTGTGAAGAAACTGGGTAACTACAAAAACAAATGGAAATATTGAAAAGAGCCAATATCATATCATCATAGAACTCTCCATATACTGATCCAAATGATTATTTGAATCAATGATCCTTAAATCAGTTTGGAAAGTTCAGAAGCCAAATATATTCCTCAATTCATAACTATAACTGGAACAGGAACTAAATGAGTTGAGTTAGGCCAGCAAACAGTTCTCTGGTTAGAAGCTACATCCAGCCCACACTATTGCAAAGTTTGTCTCCAGTACAATAGTTTCCAATCAACTGATTCTTTACATACTAGAGTCCCAAAATTTCCTACCTCTTAACATTTAGAAACCACGTACTGTTACCATATTAAATATCTTTTTAATAATCCAAGCCTCCCTGTAGCTTACTGGAGAGCTAGGCCCTTGGCATGATGGAAAAATCAGAAAAATCAGTTCTCACCCCTTACCACAGCATCACAGTTACAAACTGATTTCAAAGCATGAACATTTTCATTTTTGGAATTAGTTCTCATTTTTGTAAATGATACAATAATTTCATCTAAAAAAAGAAAAATAGTATTTTCCTTCATTAATTACGCAATAGCCCATTCTTTTCTATTTTATCTTTTCCACAAGCATTACTTTTCTTCACTCTTTCACTAAGATTTGTCACCAGTTTAGTGACCTTTTTACAATTTCCTTCGTCCCACTTTCTGTGAATCCATACTCTCCAGGTCAATGATGACAAATCTCCATGGCTCATACTTCACCAGTTTTGTTGCAGAAACTGATCTGCTGAAATCTTAACTCTTAATCAGTGTTCAAGACACAAACTGCCTAAAGCATTCTCCTTGATTATCCCTGGTGTTGACCTACATAATAAAAGTAAAATGCTTCCAATGTAATGTCTTCAGACTCTACCCTGATTTGGGTATACAACCACTTTCTTGCCTCTCCTTCAAAATTCCGAGAGTAATTCTTTTCAGCTTCTATCAGATTTCCCACTGAAAATCACCTTTGACAATAAATGCATTGGCTTCTATTAAAATCACAGCTTGTATGCTGACCTGAGGAAGTATTTTTTTTGTCTCAGAAGAAAAGAAAAGCCTTACTGACAGACGGTTTATTCTTTCTTTATTGAGTGAGTATATAAGGACAAAAGCAAGGACCACTAATTATTGGGATTTACTAAGTTGGGTTTGACTTATTACCTATTCCAACTTTTGCAAGTATTAGAGCCCCACTATTTCCATATTCTTTCACTTTAAATACTTTTAAAACTAAAATCAGTCTCTAGTCTCTCATTTCCTGCAATGGTTAAAGCAGCACTAAATATCTTCTAATGGCAGAATTTTTCAGAACAATGCTGGATCACTTTCAAACTATTAAAAACCACACAGACACAAACACTTCTATCAGTAACATTTGTCTCATTGTTATTGTACTATTTCCCAGCAACTGCTTTTGCACATCTTAGCTTCATTTCACTAAATAAGAAGGCCCTATCTACTACAGTAGGTAGTACAGGGACAGTTCACCATGGCCCTGGAACTTCTTCAACTACAATAACCTACGCACTTAGTGCCTTCTCGTCATGCAGAAAAACTCGCTCATTTGGCAGGCTTTGCAGGGGAAGATTGGCAGTATATTCCTCAGAGAAAACTGTGGGAGGACAAAGAGGACTGCTTTATTTTATTTAACTGCTTTAATTGCTTACCTGTAATAAACTCATCACCACTACTGAATTAAAACTGCAAAACTATCATCATCAGAGCATTTTATATTTGCTCTGCATATGTTTT
This sequence comes from Balearica regulorum gibbericeps, assembly GCF_011004875.1. NCBI lineage: Eukaryota > Metazoa > Chordata > Aves > Gruiformes > Gruidae > Balearica > Balearica regulorum. Next base: position 91,017,141 of record NC_046186.1, on the reverse strand, counting down.
TATTGTTCTTGAAAACTATTAAAATCTGAAAAGAATGCAAAATTCATTCTGTCTTAATTTGGCTGTTAAAAAGCCATTTTATGGAGTAAATAGTTTCTGTATTTTTAATAGATGGAAATGGAAGTGTGATTAGCAAATATAGCAAACGTACATTATTATATCAATTAAATAAAATTATAGACCTTGTAACCAGAAAGACAACTATCCAAATGTGTTTTGCATTTACAATTTGCTCCTTTCTTACAGATATCTTAGAAACGCATAGGTTCCGATTACACTGTTTTACAAGACGTTAAAAATTAGGAGATCTCAGTGTTTCAGGCCTAATTTTATAAAGCAAACAATAAAAACATGCCTTCTTGTCTATCAGCTCCCAAGGAGTTTCTCAACTCTGAATAAACTAGGTATTGGACTATGAAAGAAAACACGTCTTTGCACCTGCGTGGAAGCTGCTGAAGGCTGGTTTACCACTTCAACATACTCTCATTCCAGGTACTGCGCCAATGATTTTCACTTGATCATCCATCCAATTGTCTTTAAACCTCAGCATCAAAACATGTCCTTGCCCGTATATTAATTTGGATTACTGATTGTAAGTGTAGATTTAATAAATTTTGTAATAAAATATCTACACATTAATCGGTGTACCCATTTTTCTCTACCCTAGCTTATGTCATAACTGTGTTATCACTTGGACTTTTAAACTTCATTGTTCTACAGGTAGTGACTGCATCATTAATAGAGATATTGAATGTATAAAGATATTAACATTTTTAAGTATTCAGCATTAAACAATTCAGCTAATTTACAAATTTTAAACAATTATTCTTCACTTCCTATTTTATAAAAAATTAGATTTATCACTTGTTCTTAACCTTATTTCAGAAAGTGAGCATTTCTAAAAATTACACTTGTTTTACTGACTACCTTTAGTAGGCCTTTATCTATGAGGTTTTTCAGTCTAATTCTCTGGTGTACCAGTTAAAGTTGTTTCTTTTTTCTACTTGACATGGTAGAAAACTGGAAAGCTACTGTTTATGCAACATTTCCCAGCCCTTTTTCTTTGCGATATTCTGGCAATTCATTCTTCCCCACTCCATTACTACCTTGTTCTCAGACAAACAAATTAATTCTTCACTTTAAACTTATTCCTTAAGTATCCCCTACATGTTTAAGCAAGAGCATAATCCAAAGTTATTCACATTGTAATGACTTCAAATTTCAAAAATTATTCAGGAAGAGACTACCTCTTGATTTTAAGGTACTGTTTTCACCTATACAATCACTTTGATGGCAGGAAAACAGGAAGGCCAAAAATCTGTAAGGCATCTACGCAAAAGAACTTGAAGTACTAGACTACCCCTAAGACTTAGTTTTTGCATAACTCCAGGTGAACTTTTAAGATGCAAGATGATGCTGATAGTTGTAAGGGGAATTATGCTGTGGCAGAAGTTATTGATTAGGGTGCTGGAATGGTGCATGTCTATTTTTTCTAAAATGAGTCATGTAGTAGATTCTTAATGTGAATGTTTTTGTTATATTAGGCCCTGCAAATGTGTATTTCACTTTGAAAACAATACTAGTCAACTAAGAAACAATTATTCACTTAGGTTTTCAGTGTCATTTTACTAAAAAAAGCTTCAATTTCTTTATAATAGGGCTTTTGCAGCTGGGTGGGGAAGGAAAGCACACAAGAGGAAATGAGTCCAACAATCCCAAATGAAATATAAAGCATTTCAATATCAAAATTAGCACAAAAGAGGTCAAGGTCATAAGTAGAAGATAACTGGATTCATGAATGTCTGACGTAATACTTCCTTTTAATTTGAAACTGAGAGCCAAGCAATATACCAGGCAATTTAGAGCATCTCCTATGCAATTGCCATTTGGAATGTTTTGCTGTAGTCAAACACTACCACCTAAAGAAGCATGGTAAAACAAATGAGGCCTCTAATAGCACACCAGCATTAGTGACTTTCAAAACGATGAGCTTACTGTTCTGGACAAATACCGAGGCCAAAGTTACTGAGTGCCAATGCTTAGGCTATAGGTTTCAATAAAGCCTGTAAATGACTTAAGCCTCAGGACAAATCCACATACAAAAGACACAAAATCTTCAGAAAAGTACCAGGTGTATTTTTTTTTATCTTTATGCCATTTACATTTATTTTTTACTTATTTTAATGTTACTTATTTGAAATATGATTTTATAGTTATTACATTATCCTTATCAAGCAAGCGTACCCTCTTGAATGTTTGTTTTCAAAGAAAAAGCTGTTTCACCTGTCAGTTATGCAGAACTTCCCCTAAAGTCTCTAGAAGAAGCTAGATTTACAAGCTTCCTTGTGAAGGATGGATTTAAAAGCAGACCACTCATTTTCTGTTGCAAAAGCAAGAATACTGATATTATCCATCAATTCACCATGACAGCACTACATTTAAAATTAGTTCAAATACAGGCTAGATCATTTGGTGTTTTGGGAAAGAACATCCCCATTTCCATACATGCATCCTGCCCCCTTTTTGGTATGCTTGCAGTGCAGCGTCATAGTCTCTCTCTCACTCTGCACTCTCAAATGCCAAACAAATCTGGCTGACTTTAGCTTTAACCTGTGTCTTTATACAACTCTGGAACAGGAGAGGAAGTCATAGTCTCTCTCCCAAAGAGATCTGCATTGAACGTTCCCCCCTCCCTATCAGATGACTCATCATTTTTGTCACAGTTCAATATAGCTGTATACATCTGCCCTAAACCAGTAGACACGTCTCATGCAATCCTATGTGTGGAGATTCAGGCACGGAGGACAACTGCATCTTGTATAGATGCAAGTCCCCTGTTTGTAGCTAGTTAGTTAGCTTTGATGCTATCACTGGTGAACAGTAGTTATAAAACACTTCACGCAGGGTACAAAACCCACAGAGGAACTGCATATATTTCAAAATAGTAAGCCTGCATTAAGTTCCAAGCTGTTGTGGTTACACTGCTTTTATAGTTCCCAAATCAGCTTGCTCTGGGGGAAGGCACAACTGCAGTCAATGCTGAAAAATAGATCCAATGACTTTGTGCATCAGCTTTGTTTTCTGTTTTTCAATAAAGGAGGGAGTAAGGACAAGAATGGAGAAAGAAATAAAAAGTAGAAAAACGATCATTGTTAAGTTAGAGTTTAATTACAACATAGGAGGAACAGACAACTGCCTTAACAGATAAGGGAGAGTCTGGTTTGTAGTACCTGGCATATGCATTGGACAACGAGAGTCAAAAAAAAAATAAAAATCTGTCTACCAGTACTGAGCTATTTCAGAACATGTTTGTTAGCTCACCCTGGGATACCTATCTCCAGATTTGCAATAATATTGATCATGTACAGCTGTAAGGCTTCATCTATTCAATTAGCAATAGGCAGGAATAGTGTGTCCTCCATGCCTTGCATCTGATCTGATTACATGTGGAACTTAATTATTTTAATTGTTTAGTTCGTTGAAGTCCAGATTATAATGCTTTTACCTTCCAGGACAAAGCTTAGGCAGAAAGATGTGAATGTCATGTCCTGGAATTTGTTGATAAGATTCAATGGGAAACATTTGGAAAAAATGGGAGGCTTAGTATTTTTGGCTGCTTTTAGAAAACGCATTGACATGAGAAGTGGGACAGCTTAGGTACTGAATATAATTCTCAAATGAGCACAAAGGTTTGTACTTTAAAAGTACTACCTGAGAAAATATGATAAACTTTAGCACAGAAAGAATGGTTTCATTCTTTTCCCCACACCATCTAATAGTGCTGATCCAAACTGGCAAATACAACAGTGCAGTAGAAAACTTCTAGGCAGAAATCATTACCTGGAAAATTATTCTGTATTTTTGCCAGTGGTATAAAAACACTTCAGTTATTTCTGAATAACTCTTGGCAGACTGGATCTCTGATTTTTATTTTCCCAACAAAACCCATAATTGCATAGTGGAAGAAAAACAGAGGGAGCCAAGCACCACCATGTTAATTATTTTGAAGTGTGCTAATAAGTTCAGTGTATCCCCAGAATCACTTGTGTCGTGTAACATCTTCTGTCAAATCTGTCATCTGCTTAAGCCAAAGGAAATACATTCTGGAAATGTGTGTGTCTTGAGACTGAAATCCTAACTATCACCAGGAGGTCACTCTTGTGATTGCTTTCTGAAGTAATAAGGTTTATTTCTACATTTCTGGAGACCTTGTGATCTCGCGTAGAATTCATTAAGGAAAGGTTTTATAAGACACCTGGCTTTTCTCCTCTTTTTACACCCTTTTTGGAACATGTGTTCTAATAATAAATGCACTTCATAATAGTTGAGAACTATTGGGATATTGGTGCAGAATCTCTACAGGATAGAAGAGGTCTGTCTTTCACTTATTACCCTCCTGAAGGAAGTGAGTTAAATCTCTCAGTTCACAAGTGCATCTCACAGATCCCAGTAACATTCTGTTAAAACTTTCAACTTCATGTGAAACAAATTTATTAGAGATTAATTTTTCTCCTCCTTCCTCCCCTCTCCCACTCCATACACAACTACAAGCAACTGTTACAATCTTATTTAGTGTACTCCTAGGGTACAAGAGAGGGTTAAAGAATAGGAACTCCTAGTAGAGTGATCTAACAGTTTAGCTGAAAAGACAATTGCTGTCACTCCCTTGGTCATACTAAAAGTCTCTCTATATTGCTCCAACCATGGTCTTGAGAGGCCTGATCAGAAAGACATATGATTTGAGAAGCAAAAGAAGCAGGGAAAACCTGTTAGCCTCAAACCTGTCTAGATCAGCCTAGTGGGAAGAAGACTGCTCCCCTGTCCTTTTTGAACTCTTCCCTCAAACACTGAATTTGTCCGATGTAGAACAACCACCAAATAAAGCAAAGGACAGGGAGCAAGTTGGCAAGGAGGTGACAGTTTAGTTTTGAAAATAAAAACGATATGTGTCTATGATAAATGACATAACTTTCTTGCATAACCATTTAAAGACCATAAGTGCAAAAATAATGAAACAGCAAAGGTGCATTCAGGCTCACAGAGCTCAAGACACCAGTTCTGTTAGATCTATACCAGCCTTTTCTTTCTACAGATGTACAAAACCTCTTTTCAGATTTGAAAGAATTGAACACCAACTAGCAAGTTTCTATAGTAAGAACAATTTAAACAACAAAGTATTTTCCTTTTTCATACACACAGAAAAACATTAGTTGCTGGAGAAAATGACACTCTGAAGTATTATTTAAGCGAAAATTGCAGGGCAGTTGACACAGAATTCCCAACCACATACATCTGCGTATGACTAAGGATATAAAACAAGATCTCATGTGACCTTTCAATCTTTGACATAATGATTAGCCTATAATATTGCTAGTCTGCTCCCAGCTCTCCCAAAGTCTTATTAAAAACACCATTTCAAGACACATTTCTCTCCCCCTAACAGGCAAATTCCTTTGCTGCCAAGAAAAGCAAGCAAGCGAGAACTGTATGAAATACCACGTATGTCATACTGCCTGTTAGAAAAACCAAGCGATTAGCTTACAGGCATGCTATCACCAGGTGCAGGGTGCAGCAGAAAATACAATCAAAAAAGGGGCACATAACAAGCTGATAAAAGCTGCAAGCGTTAGAGGTAGCCAGTGTAAGCGCACAGATCAAGCTGCAGGAAAGCAGCTGTAACGAGTCCCTGTAGGATAAAGCCGAGCAGGCTACTGGTGTACCAGGCACAGGGCAGCTTCACATCTTTCGCTGCCGGCATAATCCAGCAGTAACGATGCTCTCGCTTCTACCCCACAATCCTTTGTACAAAGTGTTTGTACAAAGCATTTTCATTCATTTTGCTTCATTCTTAAAAATATTTTGAAAGCCACTGAAATGGAAGAGTATGCTTATTTTATATATCAAGAAACTACAGTGGGATGCTATCCTTTATGTGCTTTAAACTGGTTTGTTTGTTTTTCTTAATTCACCCCTCCCTTTTCTCTTTTTTCCTAGCTCCTAGACCACTCAAAATTCCTTTTTTCTCCCCTCATCCTATTACTTGAGCTCTGGCTGCACTTTCAGCAGTAATTTGTGGTTTAACAGCTTATTCCAACACATTTTCCACTATTAATAGTTTCTGAATTACTTTCTTACAATAGAAGGTAGGTGAAGATCCCAAAACTGATGTAGAAATGTCAGGTTTCTGGTTATGTGGAGGGGGATTTACTAAAAAGCTAACCCGCATCTTCTCCTGTTTTTTCCCTCCCCCACTTTCCTTTCCACCCTAGCACTTCTCACTCTTCCTCACCTACACCCATATGGAAAAACCCCAAACACCCAGCCTTAAAAAAATCATGCTGTATCCAGAGACACATTTTGGTTGGCAATACCTTGATCCGGACTTCAATATATGTTATACTGGTCATGATTAAATATTCTAGTGGAATGTAAAATAACTGTTTTAGCTCTCAAATACTGTTTCCTTTTCTTAGAAAAATGGTTGAAAAAAGTACTGGCTTTAAAAATCTTTAACCTTATTTTTCTGGATCCAAACATCATTTAGGCAAAAACTGGACAGAGACAACCAGTCGCATCCAGAAAAAGTTAAGAAAAAAAATCTCTCCTCCTCACTTCCAGTTAGCTACTAGCTGAAGTATGTTCCAGAGTACCCAGAATGATCATTTTAAAACCTGTTCCAAAGACTACATTATCTGTAGTTCAGATTTTCAAAGTAATCAGAAAAAGGTTTTGAAAATTATCATTCTCCAATTGTTTTTGAAGCTTTCCAATTAGAAAAAATACTTACAAAATCATTTCATAAAAACTGTTTAATGTAAAGTAGGAATATATTTAATACTTGGACCGTGACAGCTAAATTCAACCAATATACCCTCATTTCAAAAATAGCCGCAATTATTTTCAAGTAATTAGAATAAGTTAAACAAACATAACCAAGCCCACAAAAAAAGGTAGCCAAAAAATGCTTTCTCTGACAAACCAACAACGCAGCCTAGCTTGCTGTAAAGCTGAAAAGCAGCATAAGGCTGCGCAGTGATATTAATCTAAAAAGGTGCTTATCAGCTGGTTAGAAGGATCAGACCCAGCATAGCAGCAGGCAAGGGTGGAAATAGGGAAAGGAAGGAGAGTTACAGTAGAAGAGGACAGGAGAGTTCCAGCATCAGTAAGTCAGAGCCTATAATGGGTCATACACTCTTCTGACAACCCTAAAGTAAGTAACTTAGAGGATTTAATTTACAACTTCTTATTCAAGCTGTCTCACAAGAATTTTTATAATTACTTAAAAAAATTGATATTGCAAACAAAAGGAGGGAATCTAATCATATTTACACCCACCTCCTCCCTTAATCTTCAGTATCTAATCTTTCTATAGCAATCTGAACTAGTAAATTTGAAATTGTGAAACAAACAAACCCCACAAAAACCATTTGTATGAAAATTCTATGGCCTCTAAAGCCATTTTCTACTGATAAAGAGCTGCAGAACTTGCTAGCTCCTTGGCATCTCCATGAAGATGATATATCAAAACCTCTTGTGTCATGTATGAAACTATCATTCACCCTATGTTTTCTGATTCCTTCTTAGAACTGTTAGAAACCATATTAAAAAATTCTCATCTGATGGAACTCAGGAATGAAAACCTTAAATGGAAAGTTATTCAAGTTATTTGATTAATTCAGCACACATCAATCCTTAAACAACTTTGAACTATTTTTGGAAACTGAGCTTGATACCATATCAAATCAACACAAATATGTAATTATATTCAAATGTCTAGAAAACTTAATGAAAGAAGACATAAACATACTAAGATGAAAGATAATATTTAAAACCACAGATTCTGTGTCTACTGTGAGGTCACCTCCCAAAATCTCGCAGTGCATACTAATCAAATCCTTCACATTACTGCAGTCGCAGCACATGATGAAGTCAGATAAATGTACTTGCAATGATAAACCCTTCATGAAGATTTCCATCATGGGACAGTCAAACTGTATAGTATAACAATTTCCAGTACTCAGGTTTAATCAAGCTAGACAAAAATGTTGGAGCCACTCCAACTGTTTTATGGCTTAGGGCATCAAGGATCCTGAGATCACTTCGCAAATGCCGTCAGATGCTACATCTCCCAGACTTGGAATCCTGACTTCCTTGACACTCTCCTGACCCCAGGAAACGCCACTATGCCAACTCTATGTCCTCCTCAGCAAAACAAAAATGCAGCAGCACATCCAAGCTGCACTCCTTCAAAGATCCATGCATCAATAATGATTGTAAATGAAACATCAGCTTTTCAGGATTTAATTACACAGCATCATAACAGTAAGTTTTATACATGCCTGGCTGTTTTAGTCAGCAGGATTGTTGCCTGATGGACATACAGAAATGCCTGCTATTCATGTGTGACAAGAAGACTTAACAGCATAAAGATGACTCTAGTATGAAAGGAAAAAAATATCTTTATATAGCCTATAGCCTACAGACCTTCTTTGGAAAAAATATTTTCTAAATAAATCCTATTAGCTGATATTTCAGAATTTTAAAATTTCTTTTTTGTATTTGACAACTGATCTCTGTTTGGAGCAAGATTATTTAATCACTGCCTCAAACAAAAATACTAATCAGTAAATACCACATCAAAAATGGTAAATCAAAAGTGCTGCTTTATTCAGAAATGTGTTTTCTGGTTATCAGAACAGCAATGACTATTTACAATTTTCAGTGTTTTCTACTGATGATTTACTGGAGTAAAAAACTATTACAAATATGATAGCAGCAGCAGCTTTACATTCATGAACTTCTACATAAAAAGCTCATCAGATCAGAAGTCAGAAACTAGAGGTAAGAAAACAGATTTTAATTTCAATCTTCAAAAACTTGTCATGTTTTTGAAAGAAAGTGACCATTTATTACTTGTACATTGAAGAGTTTATCTCAAGACTGGCAGACATAAAAGGATTTGTGGTTTATGCATCTAAGTTAGAGACATAATTAGAAAATTATCTCTGTATAGTTTGCAGAGAGGAACTGCAGAAGCTCCTAATTCCTGCCTGTTTCCATTTGATATATAAAGGACTCCTATTTATAACAAGGCAGCTCAGACTTCTTACCTGAGTCTGCTTCATTGCCCGTTCCACTCTGCGAGTACTTCCTTTCTCAAGCTTGGTCCGAAGGAGTAAGGCTGACGTCTGAATGGCCCAGAACTTTGGCTGAGAGAGCAAGCACTGCAGAGAAAAAGAACGTTTTTTCCTTAATTCATTGTAAAAGACACTGAAGATAGTAAAATTTTAAACAGTGTTCTCAAGCATGAATGCTGTTTCCTATTCTGAAAGTCAAATACATGGTTGTAGCACTTATCTGATGAATTGAAGGCTGTACAGATTACCTTAATCTGTTTTCAATATAAAGGTGGCCATCAGAACTATCTTCTCCTTCTCAGCTACTGCAGCACTGTGTGTACGTGTACCCATATGGTGCATACAGCAAACTGCACAAATTAAAATGGCTACTCAGAATGAGAGGAAAATAAAGAATTGATACTGAGCAGTCTGGCTCAGCCTTCTCCACACCTGCAAACTGGATAGTTGTAGACAGCAGCAGGGATCCTGCTTCTTAAGGCTGAACAAAACCAGTTATCTCTTTGCCTTTCTTCATATGCAAGGTGCTCCGATGCCTGCATTAACAGTACCTCCACATTAAATAGGCTCAAATTGCTAAGAATCTGAAGAATATTAATTAATTTAGAATTTGCCATGACTTGAGAATAACAGCAAGAATTTTTGATGTGTAGTAGACCTAGAAGGAATACAGAATAATCTAGGTAAAAAGCTTTCCTAAAGATATGGTAGGTCATCACTTGGAACACCCTGCCCTGATGCCAGGAATTTGGTGCCAGTGTTCAACCACTGATTTTTATGAAACAGGAGATATGTAGCCAATAAAACTTTGATATCCCTTAATGATGTACAGACTGCCTGGATTCTTTCCAGTATGGTTTCAGACACAGTATACGATTTTTCTGTTAGATGCTCACTTTGAAAAGGGAGACAGCAGGAAAACTTTCTTGCTAATTTTATTGACACTACAAATACAATCCAGCTTCTCTGAGAAAAAAAAATTGTCTATAGGTATTTGTAGACTGGAGAAAAAGCCCCAGTGGTTTTATGCTTTCCTGTTGAAGATCTCCCAAAGCATTATAAAGTATACTTCGCTGGTGGTTTGTGTGAAATGTCTGAAAAATTTCTGTCATATTGCAATCTATCTATTCTTCTTTTCCCTAGTGTTTTCATAGGAAAGGAAACAGAAAGAAACAAGCTAAAACAAATTCTCTCCGAGCAAAACTACAACGGGTAGAGAGGCGACAGCAAATGAAAGCATAAACGAAAGTAGTATGAGTGCATGTACAGCCACCGAACACTTCAACATCAGCTGATCCTCCCTCTTGTGCCCAACAATCTCTGCACTGATCCTTTCATGACTTCTACTCAGTATTACATTACTAAGTACCCAAAGGCTTCTATACCGTCCTCTATATGCTGAAGACCTGGAAGTATTAGGGAAATGCAACCGCAATGTTCTATATTCTGTATACTTTCAAATGCCCTTTTACAAATTAATCATGATGAGTACATCTCTGTCCTGTCTCATCACGGGAAGTTCAGTCTACTACCTATTTTTGTTTGGTCTTAAGACAAACCCTCCACTACAGGACACGAGCAAGACATTCCTGACAGAGGACCCTGGTTTCTGAATTTATTCTTCGGTAGCCATTCCAGGTGGCTGCTAGGGAAAAAAACCCTTAAGGATTGTTAGGCAAACACTGGAACAATGCTAGCTTAAAAACTGCTTTTGTGAGAGAGGTGACCCTTTCCCCCATTTTCTCTGCTATTGGTATTCTGTCATTTCATTTTTTGCTTAAAGGGAATTCTTTTTCTGCTTACATGGTGGTAGATATTAGTATTTCTTTTCCAAATGAACACAACATCTCTCAAAAGAATAATGAAAACTAAAGGGCTCGACTAATAATACTCCTAAAGATATTTTCAGGTCCCATCATAGCCCTTGTTCAGCAGTAGAGTACTTGTCCCATCACTCCGGTTCACCTTAGCAACTGGCAGAAGCAGGGCATAGCACCAAGCCTCTGTGCCCACATTTTCCAGCTCTGCAAGAGAACCAGCAGCTCAGGAAAGCCTCTCCTCTGCTTCTGTGTATACGTACCTCCAACACCTCTGCCTAGGCACTGATTTAAGCAATCATGCTGTATGAGCTGTGTATAAAGTCATATGGGGAAGGAGAAGCAGCAAAGAGAAACAGGGTGGAAGAGAGGCAGAGATAATTACGTTTCCCTTCTCGGCAAGAGCAATGACAGTCTCATCTTGAATAACAACCCTGCTTTTTAAAGGTATTCATAAAACAAAATGTAAGGTATACCTGCTGTACAATTATATAAGAAAAATTTAGATTCTCCAAGAGTGTTCTTGATACAAAAAACCACTGCAGCTGCATAGGACAATGAGAAGCAGGCCTATTTTTCAGTTAAGAAACACTTGTACTTTTATACTTGTACTGAGCTCAGTACTGTGCCAGAATTCAAATGCCTATCTTTTCATTGCCTAATTGTAATGTTTGAAGTACTACTGATACAAAAAATACATGTATAAAGGGCACAAATGTTTATACTTAAGGGATGTAAAGAGTAATTTCAGAACATGTATCCATAATTATTGAGCTAGCTTTAATCTTCTACCCAAAATCTCAACATATTCCAGATAATAATTTTCTTGTAAAATTCAAAGCTTTATATTTTCACATGAAGCTAAATCTAGACTCTATTAATTAGACTATAGGTTAAAATAAAATCAGAAAAAACTAAATCAAGATTATGCAAGTTTTGTCTACATATTTGAAAGTTTATTGTACTGTACCAAAGGCAGCTAAGAAAAGTAACAAAATAATTCTAAACAAAAACACTATTGAGAATCTTCACAAGTCATCTTTGCTCTTATTTTAGGGAAAGAACAATAAAATAAAGAAAAAGAAAACCAGGAAAATTAGATGGGGTGAGAAGAAAGGAAAGAAAATAAGGTTATGCAACATTTTTTTGCACTGAACGGAATGTTTTCACATGGGAAAACTAATTTCTCTGGTTCTTCCCCACATTTTTTCCTATAAACAAGAACCCTTTATATCATCCTCTCCTATCATATCGAAGTATAAAAAGGTGATCACTGAAATATTACACAAACGAGAATATTTCATTCAATGTATCATCCTTCTATGGCATTGGAATGAAACAACATGATCCTCAAAGTCTTAATAACAAAGCAGTATGTTATTCTACAATACCTTTGTACTATCCTCATTACTACGCAAGAACAAAATGGTAAGTAATAGCTGAATTGTGAGACAAGTGCACGCTACTAACAACACCCAGATCGAACCCAGCCATATGAGTTCTGCAAAACACAGGCTAACTCTCAGGTACCACTAACAAATGATTCAGCCTCATCATTACTCAGAATTTAACCTAGATGTGATGCAGTCCTGGATCATTCTAGTAACTTTCTTTTAGAGAAACAGAGAAAGAACAGTTGCACAATTTGCAATGTCCATACAAAATTCAGAACAAGCTAGCAAGAATCTTCATGGAAGCTTGTGCCATTGGTATTTCATACATAATCATACATGCAAATATATCTGTATATTATTCATGAAGTTACAATTTTGGTTTTAAGGAAACTACACATAGAAAAAGCAGCCTGCAGCTTAAAATCAAGAATGTAATGTATTCAAGATATAACATAAAAGTTAACCAAAGAACCCTGGGAAAGCTGGGACACACAGCGGAGCATTACACAATATTTTAAGATGTCCAACCAACAACCCAAACCAAACCAAAGGGAAGAGCTTACAAGGGCTTATTAGACATGCTAGACAAGCTGGAACAGGTAAAGATGACCCTTGTTAATTGCAGTTCTAAATAATTCGAATATTTTCTGATTTGTCCTTATTATAAATCTATGCTTTAAGTAAGCCCATTCTTTTATTCTTGTACCTTGCTCACTGATACTCTCAGTAGTCTAGCAAACAGCAACGATTGCTATGATGGAGCTATCATTTGAAAGTAGAGTTTCAAATTCTGAGCACTTTTAATTGCAACCAGTTGTGGCATTCCCAAGAGTTTGCACATCAGTGTATCGTTGAACCAAAAATATTCTGCTTATTGGTCAAATTGCCAGGATGTGGTGAAATGACTTACTTGAAGGCACAGGAATGAGGCACCCTGAGGATTGCTCTGTTCCTCCATCATCCACTCCAAAGAAATGACCTTTAGTTTAGATTCACTCAGGTATTTGCTAACATATTTTAAGTTACAAACAACAGAAAACACTGGAAGGGATTTAGAAAAAATTTAAAAAAAAATAATCCCATTCTAGTTTCTTTTAATTACCAATTTCAGTTAACATTTCAGCAGCTTTTTTGTTTGATTTTCCAAAAGGCACATATAACTAAGACTTCCAAATTACTTATGTGGACTAATTCATGTCTATTTATCATTAGTCTTGCTTCATATAACTAAGTATATTGTTATATGATGACTTACATGAATTCATGCAGATAATAGATAATGAGCATGTAACCCTTATTTCTTCAGTGTAACCAAAGGCAAAATGACAACCTTCTAACTCATTGTATGCTTCTCTGCAAGATGAGAAAGCACTGTGGCTTCTTTTCAACATCCTATATTATGCACAGGAGTCAGATGAATACGTCAAAAAAACCCAGACTAGTTGGAGGCATATGACTGAGGCATGAACCCGCAAAATTCTTGCTTCTTGCAGTTGCTTTGCAGACATATCTGTTAATCTCTGGTGAAGGACACTAACATTGAAAGCTACCTTACGAGTGCTTAATTTGTTTTTAAGCATACACCAAAGGAATCTTTGACATAAGAAGTTCTATGGAATTCAATCCTAAGAAACAAGAGAAGAAAATTTGTATGTGATTAGGGAGAATTTGATTTTGTTTTCCACGGTCTCATCCAAATAATCTGATGTTTAAATTTCTGTGTAACTAAAGCAAGTTTTTTTTTTAAAAAACAAACAAACAAACAAAAAAACCCTCACCAAAAACCAAATTCAAATGACATTTGTTTAATTTTCTTTTTTTTTTTGGAAGTTTCTCCTAGTACTGACCTGGTGACAAAAAAAGTTAAAAAGAAATAGAATTAAAAAAAATTGGTTTATGGAAAAACCTGAAAGATGCCACATTATTGTGGAAAAGTTTCTTTAAATTTAATCTATATATTTTCAACAGAATAGTGTTTTATAAAAGATACTCCTTGCAATTCTGAAAAAAAATATGCACAGAAAATGCATAACTACTTCCCGGGAAGTAGTTAGATGAACTTTAGAAAACTTTTTCTAATTTCTTTCTAAGAAAGATTAAGGCAAGCCAAGGTCCACAGAGAAGCAAAAAGAATACAAGTTTTGAGAAATACCCTTAGAATATCAACTCCTCTATTAACCGAGCTCGAATGCAGATTGTTTCCAGGAGTACTGGCAGCTTCTGGTTGAAATAGCATTTGTAACTTTAAACAGTAATTCTGTTAGAACTCTGTAAGGTAAAATAAAGTACGTTTGTGACTAAGTGGTTTCCAATAGCAGTGCATTTTTTTATGTGATACTGAAAAGCATAAATATCAAGAGGACAAAAAGAAATACTAGATTTCTAGTTAGAGCCATGGCATGGCAACAAAACAAGCCAGTCAATTTGACTGCTTTTTGCTTTTCTGCTTAGTGTATCAACATGTTAAAATTTCCTGTTTGCTGAAACAGAGCACATAGCTTCTCTGTTCAAAAGCAGCATACATACCACTTCTGCTGTACATGCCTATCCCAAAGATTGTAAAATAAATAAGAATCAAAAGAAGATCTGATTAGATATCATCACCAGCAAACACATAATGCTGAGGTTTCACAGACCTTAAATTCCTGCTGGTGGTGTTTTTATTGTTATCACAACACTCAACAGTTTACCAATCCTTCAGTAATCAGAAATTAAGAGGAAACCACAATAACTATGCACCTACAGAAAGCCTCAAAATATAATAAATACACAACTAACATACATTACTGTTTTCTAAATAGGCAAAAGGTAAGCTACATATTTAACCGGACAAGAAGTATTTGATGTTTATGCTGATTTAAATATAGAATCATAGAATCTTGAGGTTGAAAAAGACCTCCAAGATCATCAAGTCCAACTGTCAACCCAACACCACCATGTCTACTAAACCATGTCCCGAAGTGCCATGTCTACGTGTTTTTTGAACACCTCCAGGGATGGTGACTCCACCACCTCCCTAGGCCTGTTCCAATGCCTGAGCACTCTTTCGGCAAAGAAATTTTTCCTAATATCTAATCTAAATCTCCCCTGACACAACTTGAGGCCATTTCCTCTTGTCCTTTCACTAGTTACTTAGGAGAAGAGACCAACACCCACCTGGCTACAACCTCCTTTGAGGTAGTTGCAGAGACCAATAAGGTCTCCCCGCAGCCTCCTCTTCTCCAGGCTAAACAACCCCAGTTCCCTCAGCCGCTCCTCATAAGACTTGTGCTCCAGTCCCTTTATTAGCTTTGTTGCCCTTCTCTGGACATGCTCCAGCACCTCAATGTCTTTCTTGTAGTGAGGGGTTAAAAACTGAACATGGTACTCGAGGTGCAGCATGACCACTGTCGAGTACAGGCGGATGATCACTTCCCTACTCCCGCTGGCCACACTATTGCTGATACAAGCCAGGATGCTGCTGGCCTTCTTGGCCACCTGGGCACACCGCCGGCTCATGTTCAGCTGGTTGTCAAACAACACCCCCAGGTCCTTTTCTGCCAGGCAGCTTTCCAGCCACTCTTCCCCAAGCCTGTAGCGTTGCATGGGGTTGTTGTGACTGAAGTGCAGGACCCGGCACTGGAGCCTTGTAATATGTCAAATATTATATGTCAATATATATGTCAAAGGATTGTTTTTAAGTGAATATAAATACCTTAATGCCAAAAAGTTGTTTAGCAACCACCTAAAGGAACTGCTATCTCAATTTACCAATATTTAAATTTAAAGTTTGTATTTCATAATTATCACAGTATGCATGTTCTGTATTCTCAGAGATAAAGTTGCCAATAAAATTAAAAACACTTAGAATTACAGAGCATTGAATAATGATTGGAATAAACAGGTTTTTGCCTTTGATCCACCATTGTCCTCAGTTCAATGCTACCCCAAGATTTTTCCTGGTTTTACTTCCCATCATATTATTACACACAAAACCTATCATTACATATCATTCGTACTGTTTATATACAATGATATATACTTACTGTATGCAAATCTCTGCATGTATTATTATATAATTGTGTTAAAATTGAACCCTTAAACTACAATGCATATCTGTAAATCCCCATCTAATTCATCCCAGATAAAGACTAAACACTATCTTTTTAGAGAGGTTATGTTTTTTTCATACTAACAAGGGAGCTCGTCCAGTCTCTTCATAAACCATCAGTTTATTGTAATTAAATGATCTGAAGTTCAGATGGCAACAACTCCTGTTCTTATATACTTATATAGATATACTATATACAATACTTTCTATTTCTCTAAGAGTATCACCTTAATGCATGATGACTTGACTTTAGGTTCAAAATTGAAACATAACCTGACATAAAAAATAAAAATTTCTCTTGGACAGTGAATTGGAAAAGGTGGCAACAAAACACAACACTCCAAATTCAAGCCTACAGACTTCACTGCTTGTACATAAGAAGTTATACTAATGGATTGTGCAGTACAATTCTTGATTTATATAAAACATCATGACTACATGATAGTTCTGAACAAACAACAGTGGTTAACTTGGGAACAAACAAACAGGATGCTGAAGCAAATGATTTCAAATCATCTTCTCACGCAGCTTCTGTCATCTATAACCACTGGCACTGCAGACAACATTCCCAAATAATAATTTTGGAATTTACACCACTAATGAGGGATGTAATTTGAGTGCCAATAAATTCCTCACCTCCCCAAGTATTATCCACAAGAAATATTTGATATTTGATTGCATGTGTCAATAGTTGGATAAGACCTACTAATCTGAAAAAACAAATTGGGGGCATCTGTTAAAGACAGCAAACCTTCAGATAAATAAACCGTTAATCTCTAGAAACATTAGGATTGTTTTAGGTGCAAGCAATTAGAAAATGTAAGGCTGTATAATCTCCAGTCACCTTTTATTAGCTATGAACACCTTCCTATTTTTTAAGGCCCAAGAAGAAAAAAAATTACATTAGGATTTAATTTCAGATGATTCTTGTTACAACTTGACAAATTCTAATCCTCTTTCGCATATTTATGTCCTTAGAGAGCAACATGAACATGATAAGCAACACAAACAAGGTAAATAGTATTTTCATACCTTGAGAATGCAAGGCTTCCATCAGTTTTATGACAGTGGATATATTTTGTGGCTAGCAGGTAGAATGGCAGAGAAGAAAAGACAGTCTGCAATTTATTCAGTAAATTTAATTCCTAGCATGGAATAGCCAATAGATTTAGTAGATTGCTCTTTTTAGTGTTTTTGTTTTTTTTTTTAAAGATCTAAACAGAGGGAATACTCACATTAGTGTGTAGTCTACTCCACACACACTTCTCCTCAAGGTCAAAAGAATTGCTCAGACATCAAACAAACATCAAAGGCCCTGTTGATATGTTTTAACAATTATCAAAACCTGTGCTGTATATGGCTGGATGGATCTGTTTCATTTCACACTTGCACTAAACACTGAAATCTATCCTACACTTAAAGTCACTCTAAGGTTGATTTGGACTGGAAAATCAGAATATTACCAACTTGTCCTGCAAATTAAAGATGTATATACATCAACACAAAAGCAATTGTTTTCAAAATTTCTGTTTATTTTCTATTAAACAGACAGTAATTTTAGCTAGCAACTGACCACATCTTTTTCCATAGGGCTTTAACAACTATTTTTTTATTTTTTTTAAAAACCCAATTATATGCAAAATCTTTGGAGTTACAAACTACTAATTGATCAAAGCGTCTTAGGGCAAAACTATCGAGACAAGGACAATTTACATTTTCTTTGCAAACACCACAACTTGTATTATGCACTTAAAATGAATTATATTTCAGGCATTATTCCAAGTCCTGTGTTACTATTTCTTTCTCAGTGTTGCATGGGGAAAATGTTACTTGGTTAGGTCTTAAATATTTTCTTACCTAACAGTACCTAATATAAATTCTACATGACACCTTTAGAGTATTAAGCCAAGACCTTTGGACTGTAACAAGAAAACAAAAAATTATGCAATGCTTGAGCCTGTATGACATGCATTAGCAGAAGTTCCATGTTTTCCTTTATTAGGTCTTTCACTGATTTTAATGAGTTGTTACATAAAGATCGCACGTTATAGAGTCCAATCATATGATTGCTTGTGATTTTTTTTTTTAAGGTCTCTTCAAGTTATCATGATTTAAATGATACCTTCTTTTTAAACTAATTGTGTCTGACTGTCAGTTAGGTAAACCAGAGAGGCAGGCAGAAATCCTGAAAGTATTAAAATGACAGAGGAGAAGATTTACTTTCCTGCACTGGCTGAGACATCAGCATGTGCACAGCGCCCTTTTCCAGTACTGCTTTAATATTCCGTATATATTTCAGTAGGTTTAGACCACACATTCAGCATATTTTTTCCAAAGTCTAAAGCTATTCACTCAACTGTATGACAAGGGTTTATTTTGGTCTATAAAACTAATCCTGGAACCGTACAACTAAAATAGCTTTTCACCGCAACAGGTGTTAGTTGATCATGAGCAGAGCTGGGCTTAAAGCTCTTCGCCACAGCCGTTAGAAATATCTCTCGGTGTTAAAAAGTCAAAAGCAAGGCCAAAACATGATCAGTGATCTGCATCAAGGGACTAATTTAATTAGAACAGTATTTTTAAAATTCGCTTTGTCTAGTCTTGTCTGGTAGCCTCGGCACTCGAGTTGTAATATTACATCACTGTAAATACAGAGTACCTTTTGTTGAATTTGACTGCTAAAACAATACTATCTGATACTTTCACATTTTTTTATACTTCAATGTGTTTGAATGAGATTCTTTCACACATATAATTTCAGTCTTGGATAACTGAATGCATTTGAAATAAACCAGTAATTCTGAGAGTTTTAAAATTAAATATATGTACACACAGAATGGACAGTTCCTTTTTTCCCCATTTGCAGCTATGAAGAGTTGTTACAAGTTTCCTTTTTGTCCGTCCACACTTTATAAAGCAAAATGCATGCAAAGATGTTAAAAACCTCTTAGATAAACAGTTAATTATTTAGACTATACTAGACTGATTTAGAAATGAATGCTAGACTCAATATAGCAGCAATCACATTGCACTTACCTAAATGCAATTTAAAGTTCTTAAATATCTCACTTAATCTCAGTTTGCAAGTGACTGACTCTCTGGAATTTATCATATCTGGAATTTATCATATCTGGAATTTATCACATATGAAGGTACATTAAATACAATATAAGAGTTACTCAGTAGCTGGCTTATCAACTCAAAAGTTAGAAGGGAAGACTAGAATAAATTTTCTTCTCACAAGACTTACAAAATATTCCACTAGTGTATACAAGAAGGCTAATTATCATTTCACTTTAACTCTATTTTCCACAGGTTTTTTTACCCCACTCAAACAGTGTTTGGTAGCAAATGGGTAGCTCTTGATAATATCCACCCAAAGGAATCCTCATATTCCATCCTGCTTATCACTCTAAATATATTTCCCCTACATGGCACTGGCTTTAAGCAGTAACTCTTACTCCTTCTGATATCTACCTTGCAAAGAACAGTTTCTGTGCAATTATTTATGCTAGGTCAGCTTGGAAATTGTGCCAGCTTTTGTGCCATTTCTGTAGCACCTAGAACTTCAAGGAATAAAAAAATCTGTCATGAAAGCTTGGAAGTTAGTCCCCCTGGGTCTTTTTACACAGGCAGCAATGACAGGAAGGTTCCCTAAAGAGACCATTTTGAATAAGCATCAACCTTAGGGGCTCCCCTGAGAAAGCCTCTTACTCTCCCTTGACTTTGTGAAGTAAACTAGGTTCCTGGCTTATGCACATCAGTTAGTTGCCCAGCTGAGATGCTTACTGCCAATGAATGCTCTAGACAGGTTCTCAATAATTTCATTGTACTTTCCAGTCTCAAATCTCATTTGGTTCCCTTGAGTTTGTGATGCGGCTGCAGACACCTCTGAAATGGTGGTTTCAGTCAGGTGGTGGAAAAGATATGCTCTAAACCAGACTTTTTCTATAGACCACAGATTTTAAAGTGAAAAAAAACCTAAGGTATACCTTGCATCCTGCTATAGTTTAACTCAAGGCAAGGACCAAATTGAGAAACATGTAAGTGTTTGCACAGATTTAATCAGTTTCAGTATTATACTAGTTGGTATGCTAGCAATTGAGGGAAAGGAATATGAATCAGTAGTCCCATTACTAAAGTGAACTGTCTCTTTAAAAAGAACAAACCACCCCATTGTGTACAACTCTTCTAAATTTCCTCTAAAGGCAATTAATCATATTTCTGTAGATGGCCAGCCAGCCAAAGAAGGCAAGAATAATTTGCATTAAAAGGACATTGCCTCTTTTCACTGAAGATATTGGAAAGGAATACTGCAAAAAGAATCATGAGTGAATTTTTTACAAAATAAATGTATCTGTTACTTTCAAAAGTTCAACTCTGCCAAAACACTGTGAAGACTATAATCTATTACCTGCTCAAAGATACTGTGTTACTACCCTCATCAGAAATATCAAGACACTTCAGTATCTTTCTGCAGCTAACTCTTCTACCTACCCTTAAAAGAAGGCATTCTTTGTTGAAAAAAAAACCAAACCCCAACACAGCTGCTTCTCAGCAACAGAGTAACATTACTCCATATTCACCAGCATCCTTTTCCTCTGTCCAGTCAATACCCAGACTGAGCATACTCAGCTGACAATATGGCTGGAAGTCCTGATGGGGAAAAAGGATGACTTTCCAAAAGAAAATATCCTCAGACTTCACAGCTTGCTTGTTCATCTTGTTTTCTCTAACAAAGGCAACATAGGTAGCATTCAGGTAAAATGAGGCTGCCTTACCTCTGGTCTTGGTTCTTGTAAGTATCATTAGTTAGGAGAACATCCAAATTCCCTTTCCATTCTCCATGATCGTCTCATTTGAAACCTGAAGTCATCCCTAGGCCAGCTCTCCTTTGCAGTGAATTTTATTTTGTTTTTGAAGGACAGGGAGAGAAAAGACACATACGAAAGTTCTACATCTGCTGCTTTTACTAACAGATATAAATATGTTGTTCTGTAAAAGGCTGCATCTTTCTTTTTCCCTCCTTCTGCTTCCATATACACTTCCTCACACGCAGAAAGAATACCAATCAAAACAACTCTCCCTCTCCCCAAGTACACTTTTCAGTAGTGTACAGGGAAATGGTTAAGCACTTGTTAGAACAATGTTCGTGTCCAAAGCTCAGTCCATATCTGTTTCTTCTTCCTGCTATATAGTCTTTACGTCTTCTGAATACACATCAAGAATTTCCTGAGCTTTCTCTTAAGTTGGATATTTCTATGGTTTTTCTTGGAAAAGCTTCTGTCTCACTCCATAACCTTGTGACTCAGAAACATGCAAATATTGTCTGTATTAAGAAACTGAAATTAAAGAGGGTCATTTAATGTGGACATAGGTATACTGGAATCTGATCTCTAGTTAGAAGTAGAAGAAACACAAGCACATAATGATTGTCTTTCCAGCTAGCTGTGAATGTAGCTCTGCAGATAAAACTGAAAAACACCCAGTGTCCCCTACATTATATACTTCACAGAGAAAAAGGTCAAAGAAAACGAGCACTAGAGAAACATTCCCTTGCAAGGGAAGCCTCGTGTGTTCCATAGAAAAAGCTATGTGAAAGGGTACAAAGATTCACGCTTATTGAAGAATTTTCAGTGGAAACAAAAGACTCAGAAAAAGCTTTGTTTGGATTTAAATACGCCAAGCTCAGAAAAGCAAGCTCACATTAGCTTGCATGGAACAAAAATAAAACAAAAAGTAGGGAGACACTTATAGTGAGCTATAAACGTGATTTTTTTGATTCCACATAATGCGGTCTTAGTTAACTTCCATGCACACAGGTACGTCACTTTCAGAGACCTATGGAAGGAACAAAAATCACAATCCAAAGTCATCTTAGACACATTGGAAAAATCAACTCAAATCAGGTTCTGCTAGGAAAATGTTTTAATGCTTTTTTCTCCATAGGATTTCCTACTTTCTAACAACAGCACAAAGGTATTATCTGAGTGTCAAATTATTTGTTCAGTTCTACTTATACATCCAAACTGCAGATCTATGCTGGATGTCCAAAAACTATTTAAATTTTCTTCCACATTAAAAGGCATCGATTGGCTGATATTTAGCAAGTTTCTAAGAGCTTAACGCTCTGCGATGATACTAAGTGTCATACATATTTCATCCTCTTGTAAGAGTTAAAAAAAAATAAATTTCATGCTGTTGCTTAAGCTGGTTTTTGGGTTGTTTTTTTCTTTTCCAGAGACTATATAAGTTCAGAAGTAAGTTTTCCTTGGAGGTTCTCTATTTTTTTAGAAGGAAGAAACTAAAGAAGAAAAGGAAATGTCATGAAGAAAGAAGATACTGTTGTATTTAAAGGAATCTACTTTCAATGACTAGCAAAGGGTAAACCACATAAGATATGGCTCCTATTTTCACTTCGAATGGAGTCCAGCCATATTACTGACACCCACTCTGTTGCGCCAAACATATCACTTATTCTGTGTTATGCTGAAAACAACTTCAGCCAGATTTGACTGTAGTAGCATTGTCTTTTTCAGGTCTGTGGTTTGGACTTACTCCTGAAACAGCATTAGTACAGACTTCCACACCACATCACAGTACTGCATTTATTTCCTAAGGCCCAATCTCAACAGCAATAAATCAGGTTTTTGGATTCAAAAGACTAGACTTTAACTCTTTGGTACCAATGATAAGGATTTCCCTAGGAATTAAACAACAGTGAATTTCTCGTTTTAACTGCTCAGCCTCAGGTTCTGAACACATCATGTGCTCTTCTGATAATATCCTGAAAAACAGAAAAGCACATTGAAGAAATTGCTCTCTGCATAGGTAGTAAAACAGTGAATTTGGCTTGAGAATGGCTAGATATCACATTTTAAAGATAGATAGTTTCAGGACTATATGCAATGGTACATGCTGTCTGAGGACTTGCAATCTGTTGAGCCTCAAGACAAACAAAGCAAATGACTGAACAAAGGGTGAAAGATAGAAAATTGGTGCCAATGGAGAATATTTTCTAGCTTGTTTCATTCAGTTCAGTCATGTGAGAAAAGAAACGTGTCCTACCCCTGCTACGTATTCTCTTGGAAACTACCACAATAGTGGCTCTTAAGTGCTCTGCCCTGCTTGCTCCACCCCACCCTCAGCTTTGCCTCTCCTCTCACAAGGAATGTTTTTGGAACAGACAGTGCTATAGGTTAACTTGTCCTCTGCTAATAGGTATTTATTCCTTCAGGAGACAATTATGACTTTTTATCTTTCTGGTACTACTGCCTGTGGCTACAGAAAAGAACCATGATGTGTCAATACTTTCTTTAGGTTGGTCAATTCTTTCTAAGCATGTATTAGTATTTTTTTTATTTTTAAAAGTACTTCTTAGTCAGCAAAATCCAGGTAAGACTACACATTAAGGTTCCCATTTCTTTTTTTCTGCTTCTTTGCTTGTTTGAACTGTTCAGGGCAAACTCAATGTTTGCAGCACTCTGCACTACTGCAAAAATCCCTTAGGCCTGACAGATCCTGCATCCTTATACACCTGCCCCAGAGTGGTGGGATTTGTCTGCTTTGCCCGCCTACTCGCATTTATGAGCTCACTGCTATTTTTTCCATCATCCCATTTTTTCCACAGACTGCCAATGATGCTTCCTGCTTATTTGGTCTATCAACAGCCTCTGGAAGAATACTGCTTTATATACTGCTGCTATCTGACGCAGCACAGATTCTTACTATAACAGAAACTTTTATCTTTGCTTTTGCAATAACAACTTCAGGACAAATACCCATTTACAATAATTATCCTTAAAATACCTTAACTGAGTATCTTTTGCAGGAAGAGAATGTAGGGTAGCAAAGATACTGGTTCGCAGACAGGTTTGGAGCACAACCATAAAAATTATACAACACAATGGAGCCTTAAAATCTCCCTTCATATCCTCAGAAAAAGGCATAAAATTATCTTCTTGAAAAGAACCAATTTAAAAGTTTTCATAATTTCCAAACTTTAAGATTAGTCAATGGCACAAGAATACCTTAACAGTTTTATACAGTTTTTATATTATAAAAATGCCTTTTGTGAACTCATCCTATAATGCCGTTAACTAGTGATAATCAGCTATCACATTTTTTTCTGTAACAGGAACAGACAAAAAAATTTAGGAAGAATTACATGCCTAAACTAGTGATTTATAACAAAGCTGCCAATGACTTTAATATTAAAGCCACGTCAGCACAAAGTATAGAATTTCTATAAAACATCTTCACAACCTTCAGTCTGTAAGAACAGCTGTCTGTAGAAGAATGGTGAGGCATAGCAGAGAAAAATCCACACAATGCCAGACAGGACTCTACAGCAAGTGTGTCATACCTGGGTTTCCCCTGTTTTGAATGCCAGCATCCACCACAGGAATTCTGTCTACAACAGTCTCTACTGTTTAGCAGACTGCATATTGCAGTATTTGGTGTTCACAAATAAGTGTAATGTGTTGAAGGCAAGAGGCACGCCTCAATTACTGATTCGTGGGCTAAGTGGGTAGGGTCAAAGTCTGACCATTTCAGTGAGAGTTCTAGGATGGTCTCAGCAGTCTTCCAGGAAAGAGCACATTAGCAAGTCTCGATGTCCATTAAAAAAATATTTTATTTCTGATTTCTTCCAGTTCCTGACTGTACCAGTAGAAGTATTCAGTCTCTTTAAAGAGCTACTCTTCCCATTACATGCAATAGGATCAAGCTGCTGGAGGTCACCAGCAGCCTGGCTTTAAACCTTATTTGGAAATGTTTTACTTTCCAGGAGCAAAACAAAGCAGCCACCTGCCTTTCAGAGACTTGAAGACACAATGGTCCTGAGAGAAGACTAACTCCTTAAGCAGCAAGCAAAAGCAAGGAAGGAAAAGAATAAAAATAGTCACAAATACGTGAGAAAGGAAGGAATTAGGGAAGATGAGAGTAAAAGTCAGATAAACAGGAGGCGAGAGCTGACAAAGGAGGGCTGAGGGTAATATGGCATGGATGAGCAAACAAAAAGGGAAGCTGACATAGGAACAAGTGATTAATACTGAAAAAAATGAGTGAGGCATTGCTGGGGAACATGAAAGAAAATCCCGTCTCGGTGGGCAAAACGTTCCGAAATCTGACAGAGTTGTGTAGAGAGAAGCTATGCTCTGAATATATTTATTAGAGACCAAAGGCAATGTCTGGGATGTGCTTAGACATGAGAGATGTTAAAAGCATGAGTTGTAATGGATTAAGATTCAAACACAACAGTCTAGCACCTGTCCAGTTGTATTATGCATATAAACAACAGCAGTTATTAAAATAACTGTGAAAGTTGGATGAAGAATCAGAGAGTAGTTTGAGTTGGAAGGGATCTTTCAAGGTCATCTAGTCCAACCCCCCTGCCATAGCCAGGGACATCTTCAACTAGATCAGGTTGCTCAAAGCCCCGTCCCACCCAACCTTGAATGTTTCCAGGGACAGGGCACCTACCACCTCTCTGGGCAACCTGTTCCAGTGTTTCACCACCCTCTTCATAAAAAAATTTCTTCCTTGTATCTAGTCTGAAGAAGCTACAAGACATTTTCCTTAGACAAACAAAAGGGGCAATCTTTTTAGTTATGCAGCTCCAAGCTTCATATTTTCCCATCTCTGTTAGAGATTCAGACAGATAAATAAACGTTTGACTACTATTAAATAAGGGAAAGACACAGAATATACAGACAAATACACATACTGCAGTTCTTACACAATAAGCTGTAGGATGAGAAATATGGCCTTATTCCAGCAACTAAATGATCTGCTTGCTTTCTGAATCTTACTAAGCTATTAAACAGCTTCGAACCATGCAAGGTGTTCAAAACAAAAGAAAAACAATTTTCTAAACATATTTTCTTCCTTTATTCTAAAACTAAAAGGGTTTCACCAACATATAATAAACCGAAAAGCAAAGAAAACATACTCAGTTTTAGCTAATGATAAAAACCAAACCAGGTATGATACTAATTTGAGGGAATGCAAATGCATATGCTCCTCTTCTCCGAGTGTTGTAATTTCAAAATCAAACATCTCATTTTACAGCGCAGAAAAATCTTTCACAGTCTATTCATAGAAATCTGCAAAAGTTAGTTTCTCTCTCATCTTTTCTCTAGACTAGATAGAAGTCATTGCAGAATGTGTTGGCCAACATATTCTGACAAATGTACTGCAGAAAAATCTAATTGATACAAGACATGAAGTCTTTCAAGAAAAAAAGCCCAAGCTCCAATGTAATTAATCCGAGACATGCTTAAGGATAACATAGAAAAGGCAGTAAAATCTTCTCAAATACATCAAAATACACCAGCTAATATCTAGTGTCATGATTTTTATTTCAGTTCAGAAAAGGCCTCAAATCTCAGCTTCACAGATAGAAAAACATTAAATAGTTTAAATATTTTTAAAACATTTTTGCAAATTGAAACAAATAGAACATGATGCTTTTAAGCATTCTATTAGCGTTTATTTGAATAGTCTTCATAACTAACAGCTCTGCTTGCCATGATTAATGCAGCCAATCCAAACATGTCAAAAGTATTTATGCCATACCATATTATCATATATGCTAAGCATATAAATTATACACAGAAAAAAGTCTGAATTTTCTCACAGTAATCATGAGACTCATTTATGATATACATTGCATGAACAGTCCACTAAATGAGCTAGCATTGTTTCTATTTCCTGATGCAATGAGCTAACCTTCATAAACAGAAGATGACCCCTTCCTAGTCATGAAAACGAATTTCCAGTTGTGCGAACACATAAGGGTCACAAACACTTCATGCAAATTACCTTATGAAATGTTCTTGCACATTTTATCTTACAAATAATTATTTAAAAAAACACTTTGCTTATCAGTATGGAAGTTATCCCAGTAAAAATGTATTTGTGGAAGAAAAAAAAAAAAAAAAAGCAGAGGGATGGGGTCTGCTGGCAAGAATACATGCTTTCCCCCACCTCTCCTTTAGTCATAATGCACTGTTTAGTACATAATCAGTACTGGAATTCAAGCATTCTGTAAATACAAATAACATAAATGTGCGTATAGCCTCCATGCAGATGATGTATTTAAATGTTTCACAAATTAATTTAATCTTAACATCTTAATTTCTGGTCAACGCTGCTTGAAAATTCCACTTTAAACTTGCTGCTTTTAATAAAAGACAGAAACGGAGATATAGTAGAAATACCAGAATCAGAGCTGCTTAACCTTTGTCCTTCTATAACACAGATGGTACCATGCTTTTCCACAACATACCGAAGCCAACTAATTACTTATACAGGGGCAGCACACTGTGCAAAAACATATCCAAGATCACAGCTGAACAGAATGGGGTTTACCCAAATGAGGGCAGCTAAGTATGTAAATGGATATTTTGCTGAATCTAAGCTGTAAGCATTTGTTTAGGAAAATTTTTCAAAAATAGGTAAAACCCCCCAAATCTTTCCCCTTTACATCTCCTTTCAAAAACGTATGGTTTGTAGACTTAGAACTTGATTAAACATCATTTTCCCCACAAAAATCTTAAATTGACCATCAATAAATCCCCAGAAGAAAATACTATTTAGAAAGCCCTTCCAGTAGCTTGGCTGCCTAAAGCTTCAAGAGTTTAAAAAAAAAAAAAAAAAGAATTCATTGGAGACATTTCATTTTTTCATCCCTAGTTTTGGGGGAATTGAAAAAGAAATTAATGCAAAACACAGTAAGATAGATTTATTTCTTATTGAGTTCATTTTGTATTTTTCCCCAAAGTAGCTAGAATAGGAGAATAGCTAGAATTGACTGCTCCTGTTTTTCTTAAAAAAACAACAACCACTGAACAGTGATATTTTAGTGATGATAAATGAATCCAAGAGTATCAGATTTGTACACCTCAGACACCTGGTGGGGGAGGAGGGAAGGAAATACATACTTCATGCCTACAATCAAGGACTATGGCATTCTAATCAAACCTATCCTAAATTGTGTAATAAGTCAAAGAAATTCTGTTACTTTTTCAATATTTCATCTTTAATATAGACCAGAAAGAATGTTTGGAGTGCTGATTTGAGAAATGTTCTACTTCCAGTCCAAACTACAGATATGATAGGATCAGAGAAAATAAAAATCAGTGACTTAGGAACAGTAGCAAGTTGACCAGCAAACAAGAATTCAACAACCTTCATTTTTTTCAGATGTTATGGAATAAGCAAGATTAGAGTTATATTTGAAATGTTGGGTTAGGAAAAAAAAGAACCAAATGAAGGGACAATACTAAAACTAGGCAGAGGAGATGAGGGCAAGACATTAGGACAGCTAAATAAACTTTAAGAATAATTCTTCCTCACATAAGGTAAAAGAACAAAAATGTAAGTTTAATCTGAAAAAAGGAAGACTTGGATTTACCCCTTGCTTAGTTCATCAGCCCCCCTCCCCAGCCAGCCAGATCAGTAAAATATAAATCACTTAAAAAAAAAAAGGTGACTGCTAGTACTGATAACATATGAATTGAACTCATCATTAGAATATTGTAAAAAGGGAATATTAAGCACAAGAGTCTTATTTCCTTCGGATATCTCAGACAGCATTTTGTTGAATAGGGCGTTTAATTTCATCATCTTGTTGCAATGAAAGCTTTCTTGCTGAAGAAAATTATAAAAGTTGTAACTGGTAAAGAGACAAGGGGGAAGGGAAGCCTGTGACATGTCAACTGGCTGTCAGAGAGGTTGCTAGAAAAAATAAGTGAGCTGCTGATAGATAAAAGGAAGGAGGAGGGGGAGAAGAAAGGCTGCTGTGGGAAAAAATGTTACTAACTGTCATCAAATTTGCCTGCTTAACTTCTAAAACCTTTAGACAAGCAAATAATCTATTAATATTTAAACAAGATTTTCATGTTCTCTTACCACTGCGGTTGCAGTGAGACCACTAAAATCTATTGCTTGAGTAATTCTGTACAGATTATATGGAAGAGCAGACTATTCTAGAAAGGAAAGGCTAGCTCAAATTTCTTCCTGCTTAGAAAGGCACACAATAAATCAGGAATCATCTCCTGTAAGATATGATGCAAGCAGAGCTGTGGATACCATGGACTCAGGGAAGAATGTAGACCACAGAGGAGAACAAAGTTAAAAGGGATAAAAGTATCAATTATGTTGAAATCTGATATTCTGTAAAATAAAACAACTTCAAATAGACTGTTACTTAATCTCAGTTTTGGAATGGAATGCAAGCTTCCCCCTTGCCCTGCAACACATGTACTACAGCACCCGGTTACTTTACCCTAAAACATCTAAATTCATACAATGCAACAGCAGCAAAAACAACCGACAACACTAGGTTAATTTCCTATCCACAATACTTTGCAAACGTAAGTACCAGGCACTTTGTGAATAAGCTTCCAAGAAATCTAGTTGAGTCTTTGCACATGATACTCCAGCAGAAAGAGGCAGCTTCTCTTTTGCTATACTCAATCTGATTTCCCAGTAATGTGTGATGGGCCAGAAAGCATACACGCAGTAAATTAGCCGCAAGTGTTTATATCCTGACATTCCTGGAAAATGATTCAGACTTTTGAATAGAAGTGCAACAAAGGAAAAAAAAGGAAGAAAGAAAAAGAATAGAATAGGTTTGAATTCATTTACTTAAAAAAAAAGGTCTTACTAATACTAGCAGGGCTTTGCTGGGAGAAAGTCTTTGCAGTGTTATAATCTCGTAACCAACAGAGGCTATTCAAAATGGGCAACACTGCTCAGAAAAGAAGTGAAAGAGACGTTTTATAAAGCCATGAAAGTTACAGCAGTAGAGACACATGGCACTCTTAATGAGCTTTTCAATACTCTTGCTGGTTATAAAACATAAAGAAAACTGCAGCCATTTTCTCAGCAGAGAAAAATGCACTGCTTTTATTTAAACTGTATAAACAGTTTCTCTTCAGAAATCAAATTGGCATGTTAGTTTTACAGAGGTTTTGATAGGAAGGCTTAACATTAAAAATATCATATGCTGTGATTTGATTGCTCCCTAGTTCCACATTAATATCACAAATGCCATACAAAAGATGAGAAAAACAAAGCATTCCCATTTCCACCCTCCACTCCCTCCTCCCAAAGCCCCCCTCCTACAGTGAAAAGCAGAAAAAGTATTCATATATGCATACACACAAATACACTCAATAAGATGTGCACTGTAATTCTTTGCAGTGATTTTCAAAATTATCAAACAACATCAGTTTCTATTGCACTCAATAAATGCCCACCTCTGAAAAAATATAAAATATGTCTCCAACCATTTGCAAATTCCTTAGCAAAAACAGTCTCTTATGGAATCAGTAGCTCAACACAGTGGAAAAACAAAGGACATGAAGCATTCCCATCTGGTCCATCTTTGGAATACACAGTATTCCTTGGATTTTGACAGACTCTCTCCACATTCTCCAAGTCCTTGATCAAACCTTGGTATCCTTCATGGCATTACTGGAACAATTTCAGAATGATCAGGTATTTTTGTTAGAAGATGGTGAATAATTTTTAAATTTTGTACTCTGAGCAAAATAAAAACTACTACACTTTTTTTTTTTCCTGCTTTAAGAAAGATATCCTCACCTGTTCAAAGTGTTGATAGACAGAAGAGCTGCCAGAGCTTCCTTTTCCCAGTTTTCACCACTTAAAGAAACCAACTCTCCATGCTCTACTCTCCATAAATGATAGAAGTCTCAGGAGTGTAACAAACCAATGCAACTAAATTTTCCACGGTCCCTTTTCTTTCCCTTCTCATCTTCTATGGATTCCAGAGGATACAAGTATGGGGCTAAGATATCAGAAGCAAAAAAGCACGAGGCTTCTCTTCCACAGTTTCTAGTTGCTTTTTCTCCTCAGTCCCCTACAGGTTAATAATAACCTATAGGTTAATATGTCACTACCACTCAAAGTCACTTGATCATAAGACACGATTAAGGGAAAAAAGTAATATGCTCATCACATTTACCACAAAGCCCATTTCTCCTGGACAAAGCAAGGGCTAGGACAGATGGAAGGGGTAATGTTAAGGACCAGCTGCAGCTCCTTAATACTGGATATTCTGTTGGAATGTCATATCAGACTATGAAACACTGACTTGCCTCCCCAGTATGTAAACTATAAGCTATATTATAAGCTTTCTATAAAGCTGTAAGAACTTGTATTGCAGAGTCTAATCTTATTAGTGTTTTTTTTTTAAAAAACCTCCACATTCTTCTCTTTTGTAAGAGACAAACGTAACACCATCCAGTATTTAATCCTTCCCCTATCTCCCTGCAAGAACTGCATAATCTTAAAATTAAGACAAAGGAATTTACCAGTTCTTACATAGAGCTTTCATATGTTCCTAGAACTCTTTTACATTTCAGAAATACTTTTTAGTTTCCTGTTCTAAAGTTTATGTTCACATGATGGCTATCTTTTTATAAAGCTTTAAATGTAATTTTTAAAAAGTTGTTTTAAAAAAATATACTGAAATATCCTGTACATTTATATTAGAGTGTTGTTCATTTAGTCTCCTCTTTAGTGTATTGTCTTAACTGTACTACCTATTCAAAATAATACAAACAGCAAACATTTAATAGAAATTTTTTTAAGACCTTACTTTTGCTCATTTACAAAAAGGATTTTATTTTTTTTTCTAAAAAGTATTTGGGCCACTGATATACAGAGATCAGTGATGTACATGTGAACTTCTAGGGGAAAATCGCTGCCCAACACAAAACCCAACAGACTTCGCATTTGTATTTTTACATTAAAAACAATCCACTGAAAACAAAGATGGGATAAGGAAGCATATTTAGGCATTGTAAAACTAACTTGGGGAGCTGGAAGTAAACTAAGCTACAAAACCTCAATGTGAAGGCTGTACTGAGTTAGTTCTTTGGTTTCTTGCATCGTACACTTCCTGTACAGAAAGCTCTGGGGAGAAGTTTATTGTAAGGAAGAAACCAGTAATTCTAAGAGAAAAGCACTAGGTTTCACTACTGGTTTACTGCTCCTCTTTTCCTCTCTTAAAAATGGCTTTTAAATGCAATATTCAGTTAGCTCAATCAGAAAGTTTGCTAAATATCATATGCATAACTATGTCTCTGAAGCATCTTGTGTGATGTCTAAAGAAGATCTTAGCTTTCTTAGGAGTTCAAGTGCTTACCATAATAGAATTAAAAACATTATAACTGTTTCCCTAAACCATTATATGTGAGAAAAAGAATATTTAATTCCCCTTAAAATCAATTGTTTAATTTTGTGTGTATTCTTAAGTGCATGTGAGCTACATTACTTCTCATATAAAGATATGAAATCAACAATTTAACTATAAGCAGAAAAAAAATCAAATGTATCTAATTTCAGCTATAGATGATGAGCTCAAAAGTTGAAATATTATGCTGATGACAGGTGAACAGATTTGCCTAGAACACCTCAAGCACTGAAGTCCAAATTATTGTACCAAGAGTAGCTATCCTAGCCAATGAGACTACATACACAAATACACAGAATTTGATACACCCCCACATCTTGCTTCAAAAATTAGCAATACTAAAAGTAATTATTTGATACAAAAGTTAGTACTTTTAGGACAATGGCAACTATTCCCAAGCGACTTCAGTAAATGAAAATCTGCAATCCTTTGGTATTTGACTGCAGTCACCAAGCAGTGACTAATAGTGACTTTACAGTGCTAATTTTAGGACTGTAAGCTATGCTTTTTAAAATATACATATGTGTGTACATATATATCTTAGAGATCCAATAATTTTCAACTTCTACAGATATAAAAGGGAGTTTAGAATGCCTGTTTGACAAACTACACCCACTATGAGACAGGATCACATCATCTACTTAAGTTCGTTTTGATCACCCTTTCCCTCTCATACTACCTGGACCTTAATTCTCTCTGCTCGAGAAAAACTGCAGGTCACATGCATTTATTTTGCAATGTCGAAAGCAAAAGGATCTCTTCACAATTCACTGATCTATTAAAAATGCCTTACAATTTCTCAAGTTTCCTAAGATACCTTGAAATACCCTTGTTTCTTCAGGAAACAAATGTCAGCAGATATCAGATGAATGCATGACAACCATCTAACCAGCCTGCAGATTTAGGAATCCACATGTAGGCTGAGAAGATGCCTGCTCACACACACACACATACACACAGCAGTTTAAATGACGCTAAAGAAATTACTAGAGCAGCACTGATATAGTGCTCATTTGTCTGTTTCACTAGGTAGTACCGAAGCTTGGTAAATACCTTAAATACAAGTGATAACATTTGCAGTGCCACTTATTTACTCAGCTGGCAGACCCCATAAGAACCAAGGCTGTGTTAATATTCACACAGAACATCCCTACTGCCAGGGAGCACAGCGATGGATTTGCTTGCCACAGTGACTCAGAGCTAAGATGCAGAACCGCTCAGAGATTTTATAATGAAATTCTGCAGTGACTATCCACAATTTTAGGCTCAGTTGCAAACTCCACAAAAGATGCCTTTATTGAAAAGAAATGATATAAATTAACATCTGATTCCTGT
Source organism: Balearica regulorum gibbericeps (assembly GCF_011004875.1). Taxonomy (NCBI): domain Eukaryota; kingdom Metazoa; phylum Chordata; class Aves; order Gruiformes; family Gruidae; genus Balearica; species Balearica regulorum. Next base: position 90,983,140 of record NC_046186.1, on the reverse strand, counting down.
TTTCACTTTCCAGGAGAGATTTGGGACGGTAACGTTACAATTCATACTTGTTCTTGTTTGTGTCTTGGGACCATAGGTCAAGATCAAAGAAGAAAAAAAAGAAAAGACTGAATTGTGTCCCTACATCCAGTTAACTTGGAAACATTAAGCAAAAGTTTCAAAGAACACTATTCTGATATTGAAATTTATTATTTCCTCTAATTTTTAGTCTAGCAGTTACTTCTTTAAGTCACTGCTGTCCACTGAATTCTGCACTACTAGAGAGATGTACATTCCTCTTCTTTTATCGCTATAGACCTTTTTTTGCCACACAGAGCACAAAGTAATAGGGAAGCCTACACATATCTTTCAGCTGCGTTTCTCTGGAGATCTATCCTAATAGTGGCTGCTGATCTTGCAAGTGTGAAGCAAGCTGTAGCTGACTTAGAAGCTCTATAAAAGATAAATAAATAAATGAATGAATGAAAAAATAAGCTCCCCACAGTCACTGCAATAAATATTTAAGAAGCAAGTTCATCAGCTCTCCTATGATTTTTGAGGAATCAGCCACTAGATGGCAGGAAAATGCAGTTTAATTCTCTCATCATTATGAAGAATCACCCAACAGATCTTACATCTCAGATAACAGGTAACATGGTCTCTCAAGCAATAGCAGAAAAAAGATGACAGTAAAGCTGATTATCTTATCTTTCTTGCCTAATATATGTGCTACCTTGACCTTTTCTCCACTGTTGTAAAACCTGAAGAGTGTTTAAATGTTTGAAAACTCAAGTGTTAAAACAAGTAAACCCTATTCCTATTTTCATTATTCTGGAAAGCACACCATTATGGGAGTAGGGCTAATCTTGTTAAAGATGTTCTGTTATTACAATTTCACTCCATTTAATATTATAAGGATAGGATATGTGGAGAAGTTATTTCAAGATTCAGGTATATAATGGCTGCTTTTCCACCTAAGAATTATGCAAACAATAGTGGGTAGTGGGAAGACTGAAGCAGGGAGTATACAAAAAAGTCCAGGGAGTTTCACAGGAAATAAAATATGAGAAGCAAAATTCTGAGTTTTCATAGAAAACCCACAAGTGAAAATATATTATTTCAACAACAAAAATGGCAGGGTTTGCTTTAATGAAATTATATGCATGTCTTGAAATTTCATACATTTGCATCAACATTAGATCTGCAAAAAAATTATACTGTAATAATTTCACCATTTTATTTGTACATAGTTATTCTTTCTGTAAGTTTATTCTTCTCCTTTAATGGTCATCATTCTTTAATATCCTTATGGGTACTTCAATTACTAAAATATGAAGTGAGAGTGAACAGTCTCATTTTTTCTACATTTCATTTTTTTCCTGCTCTCTATTCCATCTTTTAAAAAAAAACCAAACCCACCCCAAAACAAAACTGTTGTTCAAAACAAAATACTGCACAAAATTATGAATATATCATGAGAAAACACTATGATCAATGTAGAACAAATAGAAAACCTACATAAGTCAAACTGTTTTACAGTGATTCATTCAGCTCCCTCGTGCAGATCTTACATGTACTATATTAGCATAGGGACCTAAACAAACATGACTTTAAAATCAACTTACTTTACATTTATCTATCTAATAAAAAGACTAGGATTTTCTTTTTACATATCGAACTTCCTTTCACCATCACAAAAAACTCTCAAACATTACCGTAGTTAACCTTAGAGTACTGCCCATAGTACTTTCACGTAACTACAAGTGTCAGTGATGAAATTCAGCTCAGTTGAAATCAAATGGATATTTGTTGAGATCCTATTTGCAAACTCTTAACAAGAATTTACTTTTTCAGATGGCACTACTGTGGCAAAAGGGTGTGAGACTACAAGGCTTGAGTAGGAGAGCAAGCCCTCTTTACTGCACCCAAAGCTGAAATCTAACATTGTGGAAAGTAAGCAAAAATGGCAATATAACCATTAGCCTTTCCTCCTTCACCCTCCCATATAAACTATTGTTGAAAAGCACACAAAACTGGAAAAGCTCAAGGAAGGAAAGCAAATCATGCTTCGTCTTGAGTAAAAAAATTACATTGAAAAAATACTGAGTTACAATTTTCAAGGCTTCTTTGGAATTTACAGAATTGTTCTGCAGCAAATCAGCCATTGAACTGGGAAGAAACATATCTAAGCAGAACATCTGATACATAGACTGAATAAGTCTGACAGAATAAAGCTGAAATTCCTTTTGAACTCCACCTAAACACTATTCAAAGAAGAACACTTCCAACACTAGTCCCATAGGAAGAGTTTACTGTAAAAATACATAGTTTAATATCACATAATAATTCATACAGTTAAAAAAACTCGAACACACACACACACACACTGTTTTGTGCATGTTTTCAGATTAAATTAAACTTTTAGATGTCAAGCTTATCCTGCATGAGGATGTCTCAAAACTGGGTTGAACTTCAGCATCACTTTAATTTCTTTAAATAAGAAAAAGGTAATGAGATGATTGAGTAGTAAACCAAATGTCATTTACAAACAGTTTCATGATTAATGTGATTGACAAGTTACTGCTTGGTACTTAAATATGAAATGAAAACATGTTTACTAAGAAGTCCAGATAAGTTACTTACTGAAGTAAAAGCCAGAAGTTCCTCTTCAGTTAATTTGTGTATTGGATTGTTCTTCTGGAAGTCTATACTGTGAAAGGAAAAAAAAACCAACAAAACAGCAATGCTGATTTAATCTTTAGCATACCACTATGCAGAACGTGTTTTTCAAACTTGCAGAAATCTAAAGGACATTCTGGAAAACTGTTACAATGACAAATGGGAGTATGGTATGTGTAGAAGACCTAGACCCTAGGAGCAGTCACAGAAGAAGGAAAAAAAAATAAAAAGAATCATTTAGGGGACCAAGATATTTCAGTAGTGCCTTTCCAAGACCATTCTAAATTGAAATGTCTTGCTCAGTTTAAGCTTATGGGAATAATAATTTTACAAATCCTAAACAGTTTTAAATCCATTCCCTGGTTTTTTTTGGTGTTTTTTACAGAGGTCTATTTTCAGTTAAAATTCTATGACTAATTGAACACAGATTCTGCAAAGCAAAAAACCACTAACGCTCAAAAAGTGCTAAAGGGTAATCTCAAATACATACCCTCTTTCTAGCCACTCAAGGAACATGACCACAGAGGTCCATCTCACTAACTGGCATTACCACTAGCTTGTGGTACACAAAGGGGGAAACCCAGAAGAATACAGAGAGATAAGAATTACAGTTATTTTATTCACAACTGGACGCATTTACAGAGATGATAAAGAAATTGGGCTTACAACTCTACATGAGTGGACGTTCTCCTTAGCAACACCCCACCAACATTTACAAATATACTACAAGAGATACCTCCAAGTGCCACAAAGAGCAGCAAGGCTACAATTCAAGCTCCCTGTGAAAACAAAAGATATCAAGAGGAAATATATCCTACATCATACCACAGAGTATGGATTATCACATAAGCTTATATTCATCACATTATTCCTTAAACTTTGCAGCAGACTTCATGTTATAGGTTAAAATTGCAAAGATAGTATATTAATTGTGATGACAGATCACAGATTGAAATTATACTCACTACTTTACATATATTACTTTGGAGACAAGATTTCACCCCAATCTAACTTTTTTCTTGCCATTTTATTAATTCTCCTTTGTACATATGATACAATTAACATTGCAGAAATAACAGTCAACACTTTGATTAAAACTTTGTTAAGAGCCAAAAGAACAAGGTACAGAATAGAGGCTACCTGTTGAAATCTCAATTATCTTTGAAAGGTCATGGCAACCAAAAGAGGTTCCTGAAGACTGACAGAAAGCAAATGTCACTCCTATCTTCAGCAAGAGCAAGAAGGAGGATCCAGGTTAGCCTCACCTCATTCCTTGGCAAGGATGTGAAGCAAATCCTTCTTGAAGCCATTTCCTAACACATGGAGGGAGTGGTCAGTACAGATTCCCCAAGGGGAAGTCATGCTTGACCAACTTGATAACCTCCTATGATGAAATGACTTCCTTGGTAGATTTGGGGAGAGCAGCATTGTCTACCTGGACTTCAGTAATGCTTTCAGCACTGTCTCACATAAGATCCTCACAAAGAAGCTGATAAGCAGACAGTGATGTGGACTGAAAACTGGCTGGACAGGTAGGCTCAGAGGGTTGTGATCAGCAGTACGAAGTCTAGTTGGAAACCAGTAACTAGAGGTGTAGCCCAGGGGTCAATACAGAGTCCAATACTGTTCAACATTTTTGTTAAGAATCTGGGTGATGGGGCAGAGTGTACCCTCAGTTTGCTGATGGCACAAAATTGGGAGGAGCAGCTGATATACCAGCAGGTTGTGCTGCCATCCAAAGAGATTTTGACAAGCTGGAGAAACAGGCTGACAGGAACCTCATGCAGTTCTGCAACGGAAAATACCAACTCCTGACCTTGCTTGAGCAGGGGGTTGGACAAGATGATCTCCAACAGTCCATTACAACCTCAAGAATCTGTGATATGAAGGACAAGAAGGTGACAGAGTAGTTTGCATGTATTTAGGTAGATGAAATCATGCTTGATTAACCAGATAGCCTTCCATGATGAGATGACTAGATTGGTGGACTTTATCTTGACTTTGGAAAGACACTTGACACTGTCTTCCATAATATCCTCATGGACAAACTGAAGAAATACGGACTAGATAAATGCACAGCACGGTGGACTGCAAACTAGATGAACTGCCAGTCTCAAAGGATTATGATGAGCAGCATGAAGTCCAGCTGGAGGCGAGTGACTAGTGGCGTATCCCAGGGATCAAATAATGTTTAACATCTTCATTAATGACCTTGATGATGGGACATGACACAAAGTCCTGAACTTGGGAAGGAGTAGCTCCATGCACCAGTCCAGGCAGGGGGCAGACCATTTGGTAATGAGCTTGACAGAAAAGGCCCTGGTGAAAGCTGAATATGAGCCAGCAACGTGCCCTTATAGCAAAGTCATCCAAAGCCTCCTGGGCCACGTTAGGAAGAGTGCTGCCAGCATGTCGAGGGAGGCGATCCTTCCCCTCTGCTCAGCATTGGTGAGATCACACCTGGAGTGCTGTCATCAGCTCTGGGCTCCTCAGTTCAAGAGAGATGTGGACATACTGGAGTAAGCCCAGCAAAGGGCCACAAAGATGGTTAAGATAGTGGAACATCTGATATACAAGGAAAGGGTGAGAAAGCTGGAATGATTTAACCTGGAGAAGAGAATGCTCAGAGAGATCTTATCAATATGTATAAATACCTGATGGCAAGGAATAAACAAGATGGAATCTAAGTCCTCTCAGTGGTGCCCAATGAAAGGACAAGAAACAATGGACACAAACTGAAATCCAGAAAATTCCATTTAAAAAGGTAAGCAAAACCTTTAATACTGTGAGCATGGTAAAGCACAGGAAGGGGTTCCCCAGAGAGGTTGTGGTTGAGGTCTCCATCTTTGGAGATATTCAAGGCCTAATTGGATATGGCCATAAACAATCTGGTCTAGATGACTGACTCAAGCAAGGAAGTTGGACTAGGTGGTGATCTCTAGTGGTCCCCTTCCGACCTCAACATTTTCATAAAGTTTTCTTTTAATGATACTTACAGTTTACATTTTTCAGCCTTATGTTTTGTTAACAAAAGGAAGAACAGAATCTATTTCTTACTGAAAACTAAAAATAAGCTGACTTTTTTTAAATTGTACTTAAAAATTTCTCTCTACATTATGCATGTTACCAGGTATCACAACTCTCATCTCTCTTGACATCCTATTCCAACTACCTCATGTAGAATACAGAAGGTTTTGTTTTTCTTTTCTTGAGGTTTGGGGTTTTTTTGGTAAGGTTTTTCCCCTCTTAATTTTAGAAAAAAAAATATCTAGTTTCATTTTTCTTCCTGTCCAGGACATACTGTAGGCTCTGAGGAACAACTAAAAGATGTGGCTAATGAGTTTACACTATCTTCATACCTGAGTATACTTAATGAGACTATACATAAGCTGTGAGAGTTGAAAGGAGACAGCACAGAGAAAACAGTTTGAGAAATGCAGTAAACTACCATTTATTTACACAGTGACTGAATATCCCAAATCAAGTAAGAATCTGCTTTTCAGTAGTGAACATTCCTCTGCCTTCCAGTGCTTCTAATCTAAAATTGTCGAGATAGAAAAGGTAAAACACACTGATTTTCTTTTGGTAAATTCTACCAAGGTGTAGTAAGAATGCATTTTGAAATTTAAAAGTAAAAAGCAATATAGTATAGAGACGTTATCTTCCTCATCACTTGCTTATCTGTCAGCTGTGAAAAGAGGCCAGAGTGCCTCTTTGTTTTTTCCTCCAAAGAAAAGACACGATAAAGTATTAAGACACAATAAAAGAATTCTAAGAATAAGCAGCAAAGCACTCAAGATAGGAGAAAGAAAAATTGATGCCATTGAAGCACTCTTATCTCTTTATCTTTGCATGCCCACAAAAAGAAATAGTATTATCTGTGTAGCAGACTGCTAAGCCTCCTTAGAATGAGTCTCTTCCACATTCCACCTCCATCACATGGAGGAACAGAAGGGAAAAAAACCCCACCACCACAAAAAAAAAAAATTACACACAGGGCCAATGTTTAGGAACTGACAATATTCATTAAACTAAAGCAGCCTAGGAATGAGTACAGATGAAACAGTCAGGAAATTAAGGGATGAGTTAGAAACAAATTCTACTCTGGCAATGCAAATGGCATTTATTGAAAGGACTGCAGCCAAATACAGGTAGGCTGAAAGACAGAGCAAAAGCATAATTACACCTCCTTCTGAGATTCAATTTTCTACTTCTATTAGGAGATAAAATTCATTTTCCCTTCTTTTGTAACTTAGGGGATCTACTCTTTAATAGTGCTTTTCTTGATGCTTTCTCATCAAACTTCCCACAAAATTTCTGGAGGGTGGGGGCAACGACAATGATGACATACAACTACAAAACGTCAAAGTAAACAAAATCATCAGTGTGTGCAGTGAATCTTTTTTATTATTTATTTTTTTAAAAGAGCTATCACAGAAAGTGAATGGCACATTAGAGCTGCGCTCTCAATTTTTTAAAATGCTAACATCTAAAATTGCTATATAAGTTATATAATAAAGCAAATTGGGTGGCTGGGTGAGAGAGGAATGGCATTACTGACCAGAATTTTCTTAAAAAAAGATTTACACATTATGGTAGGGAAGAACATGACCAGAGTAGTCAAAAGGCAACAATTTCTACAGTGGAAGAAAACTTGAGAGGTCTTCCAACTCTTCTTCCTGCTCTACAAACCTCTAACTTCAGACAAATGTTTATGCATTCTATTCCTAAAGACCTCCCATGATAAAGGTTCCACACAGACTTCATACCACTTATGCTGACGTTTCATAATACCATCAACTTGAGCAAACTGTATAAGTGTGGCCACAAGGAAATACCAACTATGCTTTTGGTTGAGTACTGATGAGAAAGGGCTTTGAAAAGCAAGCAAAGACCTCGACATCACTTTTTATTCTTGTTATGTTCAGTAAAATTGGAGTCTGCCAATAAGGAAAGCTAACTATTATTCCCCCTTCCTGATTTAACTTTTGTGGTTCTGAATTTTGCATCAAAGATCAACTGAAAAAAAGAAAAGTTTATTAACTATTATAGTAATGTATTTTTTCCCCCATCTTCCCACAAAAAAACCCCACAACATTATCGGTGGGCTTTTTTGAAAGTTTTAGACAACGCTGCTAGGAAACAGTTCGGTCATATATATGTATATCTCTCACTGTTTTTTTTCCTTCCTTGAGAAAATTTTTCATGAAAACAGGAAAGTAATAAACAATTTCTCTGCTTCAGTTACTTCTTTCCTTGTCCAATGTCAGCTTCTAGCAGAAATACTTATAGTCACCTTGAGGTAGTCAACTATAAGTCACTAAACACTAGTCACTAATACAAATGTGACTTCAGGTGAAACAGAACAAGCTTCTCTATTGCAGGTGGGGTTCTTCCTAAAAAAAGGCAGCAAGAAAACATCAAATATTATAACAAGCACATCACAGCAGCTAGGCAATCAGAATGTTAAGTGACATATCCATAGCTTTTGAAAAGCATGGGTAAAGCAAGGGACAGTTAAACGCTGACAAAATTCGAACTTATTGTTCAGCATCCGAAAGATATGATTCAAGCAGAAAGGATTAATCCTCTCCTTATTCTAGACAGATTTTTGTCACAGTTTTTGGAAGTATATAGATGCAGTTCTTCCAGACCAAAGCAGTGCTAAAATAGGACTCTAATTTCCATTTCTGCCACATCCATATAAAATGCTTTAAGACACATAAGTACAGTAATGCAAAGCTTTAAAGATAAAAGTTAAATTGTTTTAATGATTTTACCATACTGAATCAAATAAAATGTGAGGACATACATAAGCTGGTTGATGAAATCAACTTGGATGTCTGTAATATTTTTTGAGCAGTCCTTCACCAAGAAGGACTTTCAAAGAAACTGAACATTCATATGAGATAAAAGGGAATGTCTTGGCAAAGGTCAGTAACTGATAGGAAATGGTGTAAGACAAACAGTCAGCCATTCCAATGGAGAAGGTCACCAGTGTAATCCTGTATAGGTTTTGTGCTGTGATCAGTGTGCTGTAATATTAATAAATAAATTGGAAGAGGAGAATGTATAGTGAGGTGAGAAAACTTGCAAATGATATGACGTTCTTTGAAGTAAGGATGTGAATAGACAATAAAGATGTGCAGAAAGACCTTACAGGATAAAGCAAAAGGGTAATAAAATAAAAATGCCAAGCAATGCACAACAGGAAATGCAGTCCTAGCTTCACAAAAAAATAACAGGCTCCGATCTGATCATTTCTATTCAGGAGCAACTCTTTAGCACTGCAGCTGTGTGAGAACATTAGCTCAGTACTAGGCAGCTGTTAAAAAGGCAAATCAAAAATATGAATAATTAATTAGGAAAGTAATAGAGAATAACGTACTAGGGCATACTACATAAAGTATACAAATCAATAACACAAAGCATACATAAAATATGACATAAAGCCTTTGTCCACCCATGAATAGTATGTTCTGTTCTGGACCTTTAATTTCAAAAGCAGTAATTCAATGTTGGAAAAGTTTCAGAAACAGACAGCTAGAATGATTGTTGGTTTATGATGATGAATCATGATGGTTATGTCTTATAAACATGTAACAACTTCTGCAAAAGAAACGTCTGATTAGGCTAGGACTAACCAAAGAGGGACATTGCAGAGGTTTTCAAAATTGTTAGGAAATAAGAGAGTTAAGTCACTAAATGAAGCTACTGGCAAACAAAACTACCTGGAGGTGCTTTTTTTCTGAACAGCAGACACAAAATATGTAGACAGACACCTTTGCCAAAAGATGCTACCAATGCAAAAAATTTACACAGGTTCAATGGAAGACAACAAATATTGGAGAGATTCACTGAGGGCTGCAATGCAAACAAGCCCGATTAGGCTCAGGAAATCCCTGTTTAGAGGCTGGGAAAGTATTTGGGAGAAGAGAGCAACACATGCTTGCAATGTTATCATTCACCCTTAGGTATCTTCTCACAGTCACTCTTGAATACACAGTATAAAGTTAGATGAATGAAAATAACTTCTGAGTTTTTGTTTGCTTGTGTTTCCTCTCTGCAAGGGCAGACAATGAAAATTCAAGTTCCTCAGGTAACTACTTAAAACTACAGTTAACTAGCATGAGGTGGATGATGAAGAATAGATAGGTCAGACTTTCCACATATGCATTTTATGAATATTTGCTGTATTTCTATGCAGTTTTACCAGCTGTGTTAATTTTGTTAATGAAAAAGAGCCAAACTCAACAAACTGATCACTTTACATGTGTTTTCAAAGTTTCACAAAGGTATTTCAAGTGACTAACATTTTTTATGTGAGCATTCTGAACAGCAAGACAGGAAGTTAATTTCCCCAGTGGAATCTCTTCACACAGCTTTATGTACTGGTGCACAGCAATATATTTTGTGGCAATGATTTTAAACAGCCATAAACTGACCATGGTGAGATCACTATACTGTCTGGCACCTGTAATTGGTTTGTTTAAAAAAAAATAAAAAAAAAATTTACACTTACATGATATGTTTGTAAAGATGGGCCAGAGTGCAAAGAAGTATTTAACAGAAAAACCTTCATCACCTTTAACGCTGTCCAAGATCTTACGTCTTAGCTTTTACTTTCATAGGACAACATGTGTAAGCTCTGGCGTTCCACAGTCAGTTTAACATAATCTTTTCCATCTCAATGGCTTAGAAGAGAGAATGCTCTCTTATAAACACAGATGAAAACAGTGTTTACCTACTGTTGCCTTGTACTTCTCATACAAACTATACGGTATGACCATATATATATATATAAAACTTTATAAGCACATGATCCATCTTACCTAACTTTAACCATGTAAAATTTAGGCCTTTTATCTAGCTAGCTGTCTATACTATAACAATACCGTATTTAAATCATACATTGGCCCATTCTTGGGGTTTTTTAAATATTTATTTTTAAACTGGAACTTTAATATCTTTTTCCCTCAGCCTCTGAAAGTTTGGTTCAAGGCTCTATACAAAGCTTTGGCCATAGTCTTAAGGCTTGACTGTAAAATAAGTTTTATACCCTCATAACTAGTTATTTTCGTATCAAATAGCAAAATAGTCCTAGCCAAGTAATGCTTCTGCACTCCTAGGAGTTTCTTTTTGTATTTCCTTTAGATTGCAGTACTCCTGCAGTGAGATGATCATAAGACACCTCTATATGTACACACAGAGCTGGCATGTTTTCTAGCCACTATTCAGAGCATGACGGGGTGGTTTGAAAGTGACATACTGTGATCAAGAAACCTACAGTGTAGCCAGCCAATGTAAAATTCAAATTCTACCTTTTCGGGCAGGGGGGGAAGAGAGAGAGAGAAAGAGAGAGAGAGAAAAGGGAAAGACCAATAGGCAAGTTGAAATTTCTTTCAGAAGGGTGGAGGCTGATATAATCTGAATATAAGACAATACTGTGTTAAATAATGAAGTGTGCATGAAAATGCTTCTCAGAAAGGGGAAGGCTTTGCCTTGACTTGAGTCAGTGTGAAAGACTAAAAGTGACTGGGCCAAGAATATATGTCAACCCACTGTTCACTCCACTTCTTTGTCCTCAAACTGGATCTAGATGTGACCTCGAAAAGAAAACAAGTTTAAAACTTGGAGAATAAAGAAAATACAAAGCCACAGTACATGTTCCACTCATGAATTCCTGATTACAGTGGATGGGCTGAATGGTTAAAGTGCATAGCTGAAGCCACAGACATGTGACTTCACATTTAACTTCAACTATATAACAAAGCAAGCGTCTAGCCCTTCAAAAAGCTGCAGTCTGAGAAATGGGCATATAAAAGGAAACAATCTGCACTCCACTAATGACTTCCACTGCACTTTATGGGACAAGAAGAGGAAAAATAACTGAAAATTTTGGCAAGTGGGGACAGGGGGCAGAGAAATATTATAACATGTGCTACAAAACAAGCAAAAAGCCCCACACCACAAAGAACTATGCCAAATGCTGGGTTGTTAGCTTGTGGCACTGAATTGTCTCACTAGCCTTTTGCTGGCCTGTTATTGCTGTCACCCTATCACAAAAGCAGATCTTATAACATCCATGTGCCCCCACAGAGGAAACAATGGCCTGAGACTTGGTAACTACGATTCACTCATAGTTGGGCTCCGGGCTGCCTTCTGGCTTGGGCAAGATACTTCAGCAGTACCACGGATTGCATCATTTTGCAACTCACAGATCAGAAAAGTGCTTTGAGAATGATGAATGCTGCATCAAAGTCACCATTTTTACTTTGACATACTAATACTTCTGAAACAAATCACACACCAAAAAAATTGTGTGATAACTGTGATCGGCTAAATGACCACTACATCATAGAAAAAAGTATTTCTCTATTAGAAAATGAGGATATTCATTAGCAGCCAACTTATGATCCTCAAATCTCAAGCTGCTTTTTGCTCTTCTGTGCCATTTCCAAAACCCATGTGGCATATAATTTCTGAAAGCCAGGAAGAGAAAAAAAACCAAACAAACAAAAACTTAAATGCAAAACCACAAGGACTTCGTACTATAGCTTGTAACTAGCAATGGACGCTCTGAATTTATACAAGTATTCCCATTGCACTGAATAGCAGGGCAGTGTTTTGCTTGAAAGAGATGGTTGATGCTCATAGGAAGCTGACCATTGTGGACTCTGAAATATGTTTTCAAAATTTACTAAAAGTGTCATCACCATATGGTAGCTAATGCCCCCTGACATTTGAAACATGATTAATCTGAGGCACAAAGAACAAAAAGGTTTTCCAGGATAAAAGAACAATATAGCAATTAATGAAACATTGCCGAAATTCTGAACTGGACACTAACGTTCACTCTGAGATAACTGAAAACGCTATCCACATATAATGCAAATCTTTTAGCATTTTAACCAGACTATATGATAAGGCAGGAAAAAAAGTCCCATCAACTCACCACTTCATTATTTCATTGTCATAATGATTCATGCAGTAATTTTTTTTAGGTAACTACAAACTGACTTACCATATTCCAAGGATTACAGCAAGCTCTTCTGCACACAAATCAGGTACACGGTACTGATCAGCATCTGCTAATTTTATCTCATTAAGCACTGTATCATCATTTAAATCATAATTCTATTGGAGGAGAAAAGAAATATTTTAAAATAGAGAGAAACAGTTGCAGAGTAATTTATGCCTTCAAAATATGAAAAATGTAGACTTTTTGGAAAAAGGATAATACAAACATCAGAAAATTACACAATGGAAAGTAATTTACCATGACTACGACAGATAACTAACTAAGCCAGTAGAAAGAAGTATCATCCAAACCATTTTTGCTACAAGTATACTGGCTGTCATGTAGGAGCAACAGCATTCAGAGCAACTTTAAGGTTACCTGAATATTGATTTTCTACTTAAATAAGGGCTGACATATATACATACAGACAAGCTGAGATAAATTAATCTTAAATGCTTTCCTAACATGTAGGTTTTCAGGCTAGTGACCATTGACCTCTAGGAATGTATGTATGTATTTTTAAGTATCAGGAAAGTGCAACTAAGTAAAGCACATCTTTTGCCAGTACAGTGAAATTCCTTACACAGGGAAGTGGTCCCCCTCTTTTTTTTTTTCCTCCAAAGGAGTTTTGCAAATTAAAGAAACAGATTGAAAAAACCCCACTGAGCCAGCACCTCCAGATATTTTGTCCTGGTAAAGGCAAGAAGGACTGTTTACAAGGGCATGTAGCATTAGGACAAGGAGTAATGGCCTTAAGATGAAGAAAGGTAGAGTTGTAGATGCTCCCTCCCTGGAAGTGTTTAAGGCCAGGCTAGATGGGACTTTGGGCAACCTGGTCTAGTGGAGGGTGTCCCTGCCCATGGCAGGGGCGTTGGAACCAGATGGTCTTTAAGGTCCCTGCCAACCCAAACCATTCTATAATTCTATTATATTAGCAGAGTTTATAATTCTCTTAGGAAATTTTCCACTCATCCAGGACAATTCCTATCTTTAGAGAACAGAGTATTTTCCTTTATCTGCTAACAGCAGATGTAAAGTAAGAACACTGGAGAAACAAAGAAAATTTTCCTGTAATAATTTTGCAGCATGATCGCAGGTCTTTTAGCTTTCCACATGCATATGTTAATCCTGTGAAGATTCTCAGGACCTCTCAAGATTTAGCTTCTATGCATTTGCCATGAATAGTCTTTTAAACGTATAAAAGATACATCAAGCATCTGTCCTAAACTTAGACAGAGATGCAATGATGTCATCGGTAGTTTTTGGCAGATGGAAAATAGCATTAACTCTAATTTTGGCTAAAAGAACTTCAAGATACACAAGCTGACAAATTTGAGAGCAGATTTAGGAAAAGAAACACTAGGACTCACTGTTGAAGTTAACACTGACAAATTACGTGAATACATTGTATTTTGATACTACATTATCAATAAAGACATCCTAGAAAAAAGGGAAAAAAAACCAATACCTTTAATTGGTAATTCAACGCACACATGAATTGGAGAGACTACTTAGTCAAGCCTTGTCTAATACCTGTGACAGAACACTCACAATGTTAATAAAATGTCTGAACTTGAAATACCTCAGGTTTTCCTCAAAGGAGCACGTGGTTCTACTAGTATTATTTTCTAGAATTTCTGACACATACAAAATGCAGAAATAAAAGGTTCTAGTTTTTGGTTTTTAGTTGGGGGAGGTGTTGTGTTTCCCAGTAGTAGATGGTGGTAACAGAAAGCCTAACTTTCCTTAATAGGCAGCCCAAGTAACTTATGACAGAATTATGACACAGTTGCTCTGATTTGCACAAAATTCAACTCTCTCCCTGTAGCCAAAACCTCTCAAGTCCTTTCTAGCATCACATTTTTCCTTTTCAGAAAGAGTAGATACGCTTACTTTCTCTAGCATTATTTTCAAGATACATTCAGTAAAATTCTAGTAGGAAAGTGTGGATAACATAAGAACAACTAATTTTTAAAGGTTCCAAATATCCCAGTTTTCTTTCTCAAACTGTTAAACTTATGTCAGCAGCTTTTGGTTTGTTAACTAAAAGAACATATGAATATAGTATTTTATTAGCAAGGATAATATATTTCATTCCAGGTTATACCTACAAACTAAAACAGTGTTGTCATTTTATTGAAATGATGTCATGCTTTTATTCCAATCTAAAGTCCTTATCAGATATAGAATCAAAGGCAAATTCTTCAGAAAGTTGCAAACAGCTGGAAAAAAACAGTCATACAATATACCAGTTAGGGACTCTCTGAGAACTAAATGACTCTCTGTCATTTAGTCCTAGGTAAGTTGTACTTGAAGTCTATAACTAAGTCTAACGCTCACTAAGTGGTCTCCCCTGAGCTCTCACTATCCTTACATGAGTTGCTATACATAGTTCTATCATAAGCACAAGTTGTGGCATATATGCAGTCAATCTCTTTTCATCAAATTGAACACAACACTAAGGACATACTAATGGACACACACAAAAAGCTAGGATAGTCTCCTAAGATACTTGTGCGTTCAATTTAGAAACAGAGAAGTATTGCCATTTTTTTTTGCTTTAGATACCTGCTTGACCTGGAAGTCTATCAAGCCATAAACTTTTTTATAAAGGCTTTCCAACCTGAAGAATAAAATTTGGACCATAATGCCTCAATTTATCTCTGGCTTCTTTAGCAAATTTGCATAACTTTAAATCCTAACCAGAACTTCTCCTCATGAAGGAAAAATGCCATCCCCAAACAATTCAATGGTTGTTGAGTGATTTATAATTGAAGTCATCATGCACATGCTCAAGATCAATAGGGCAAATAATTCATGCCAGCAGGAATACCTAGACCAATTTCCTATCTTCACACAGTTACTAAACATATCTGTCAGCCCTTAGGAATCTGTGCATTTCTGTGATGCCTTACAGGCTATTTTGAAAATCTGTCTCTCACCTGTTTTCGTAACTCCATCATTCTTAGTCAACAGAAATTAATACATAAACTGTAGAGTATTATATTTGCAAATATGTTTTTAATTGAGTAGCCACATCTGTCTTGCAGACAGTCACATGTTGTTTTAACCCATGTTGTTTAATATTAGCAAATGACTGCCCCAAATCTTTTCCAGAAGCTTTCAGAAATCATTAAGTAGTTTCCTCCTGGGCACCACACACTTCTCCCTTGGAGGCACTCAAGAAAAGCTTCAGAACATTTTCATTTTAAGAAATTAAAGCAATTCTTCTCAAATACATACCATTGTTAAGTTTTCTAGAGGTGTTGGAGCTGGACTTAGCTCGCTGTGAGGAAGGAGGAATTCATCTGCTCTTTGGACATCCAAAATAAGCTGTGCAACATATTTTTCCTGAAATCGTGTTCGCTTCCCCAAAGCGCCTACAGAAAATTAATACGTTTATATTAGTGAACACTAAAAACTAGTAAGCCCATCATAAACTAGAAAGGTGCTCACAAAAAAGCAAAATAAAAGAGAAACACATTGAGAATTCATCTGTAAAATTTAGCAGTGGTTTAACTCTACTTGATCTCTTTGCAGTGAAATGTATGCGTTCTCACTGCTAGCTATGAGATACAAAGAAATACATATTACAAATATACAAAAACAGCTAGATAGGTCTTGCAAAGCCACTTTTAGGTAAATTCCCTATAACCTACCATATTGTCTCTTGAAAACTGAAAGTCATTAAGTTTCATCAGTTCCCTACTTATTCCCTAGCAATAAACCACAAACAATTGTTTGATTTGCCTGCTAAAAGTTGGAGACATTTGCCTGCTAACAACATGGAGACATTTAGGCAAATGAAAATCCTGTAATATCTTAGAGGCCATAATTTTAAATATTTCAAGTCTTCATGTGAAGACTTAGGTCTGCGAAGAAGGATCACAGACATGACATTACCATAATACAGCATATAAGACATTATAAAAGTAACATGGGAGAGAGTGAAAGAACAAACCAATGATGGCTGTCTACTGAATTAATCAACATTCAGAACGCACAACGTGAAATTCCTCTCAGAGTTATTTCTTCAGTTCTTTATTAGAGCCTCAGACAATTTTTACTACTTTTTAGGGTGGCAATTGACATTTATACCAAATCGAAAAGAAAAACACGTGTTCCTCCTCTGTTAGCAACCTATTTGCAAGCTGCAATCAGAGAAGTCACAGAACAACTTCAGGACAGTAACTTAAAATAACAGAATCTTAACCATAGCCAAAACAGAGCTAAAAATCAGTCTATAAAATTTGGAGGTTTGCTTGCTTATTATTACTATGATACAATGCTCAGGTAATGTGAACTGTGAAAGTCAAATAACAGAAATGGAGGACTGAATGCAGATCCACTGTTGCTTTTGCAGAACCAATTAAGACTAAAGTTCTTAATTTCATTATCACTTTGAAAATTTTGCAGGACATAAAATCTTTGAGGTAAAGATGATTGCCTGCTCATATGACAAAGACCTGAGGATGAGGCCATTGTCAGTAAGAATCATCTGGCACAGGCACTGAAATAGCAGTCACCCCCTTTTCTTCATGGAGGTGGAAAGAGAACAGTAGGGAAGCCAGAAATTAAACTGATTTCTCCTTTTCTGCCAATTATCCCTTTTAATGGAAAAGCCCTGTGTTAAAAGAGTTTATGAAGAAATTAAAAAGGTTCTAAAAATATCACCTTAAAAAAAAAATTGCAAGGCACACTGCAGACAAGAGAGACATACGGGGTAATGCTTCATACTAATTTTACACAGTAGCACTCAATTCTCAATTTTAATAATGCTTGAAAATCATTATGCTGTACTTCACTTCCTATTATGTCTTACTGCTTAAATAGCTGAATAAAGCACTTGCAAAGTTATACTGGTTGCCAATAAATGTATTTGCTACCACCCAGAAACTGTGATTTGTTTAATGCTCTGAGATGCACACACCCCTCCCCCATTTTTTAAGCAAAGAATTCCTTGCTATTACAGGGACAAAACATAATCATTTTTATCTGGAAAATATCTATCACATGTTTAAGCTGGGGGAAAAAATTGCTTGCTTTATACTACCATATCTCCTCACAAAAGAGAGGGAATCTACACAGAAACTTGACTTTCTGTTCCATATTAAAACTTCCCAGGGATGTGTTATTGGACATGAAAACAATAACCAGACAATATGCAGATCTCAAGGTTCAGCATTATTAATCCTCTGTAGATCTTAAATTTATTTTGGATGACCACCCTTCATTTTAGTAAATTTAAATGCAAGAAGGACCACAGTCTTCTCTTTTACTGGAAATTGGTTTGTGGAGTTATTGGGAGGGCCATAAGGATGCTTTTCAATAAGTGATGAAATATAGCACAGATCTGGATTAATGGGACTTAAAAACATACATAAGCCAAAACAAGTATGGATTTATTCACACATTTCTACAATAACTTTGGAAAACACCGGTTCTAAGTTCTCTATTTAAGAACAGCATACATTTCCATGCCATAAAATGTTCAGCTAGGAAGGATTACAACCATTAAAGAATAAAAACCTCTAAAATCCCTTCCTAAAAAGGAAATTCCTTCCAAAAGCCTTAAAAATGTCTTTGCTAGAGGTTGAATTTTTACATTAAAGCAAAGTCTTTTTTGATGATGTAACATTCCTTCCATTTAGCCCAAACATGCATGTCAAATGAATTTGTCTAGAATGCCAGCAATTCCCACATGTTCAGTTGCCTTCAGGTTAGACATCCTTCATAACTATTCTAATAGATTTATGGAAATAAACCACAGAACTTTTAGGAGTTTCACATTTTTCCAAGAGACTGTATCACCACAATTTCTCTCTGGGACTAGCATAATCTCTTGGTAAAGTAATCAAAAATACAAATAATGTTTGCCCTATGTTTTACATAGACATCATTGAACATAATCTACTCCTAGTAATGCAAAAAGATTATGCCACAAGATTTTCAATACAGATTTTTCAAAGTAAACCTTTAAAACATTTGAGGAAATGAGCATGGAGTTCCACAAAAGTTGTTTAGTTTTGTGGGAGCTTTGTGGGTTTGTTTGTTTTTTAATTAAAATATTAAACTGACTCAGGATATAAGCTAGGGTTGCTGCAGCTCCAATCTAAATATAAAGGAACAGCTAGCCTTGTGACATACAGTGCTGTAAGGTGGATGCAAGCTTCAGTTCCTTAGTGGTTTCCACTAATAAGTCTATAGGAAAAAAAACTATATAAAGGTTTTGGCATTTCTACTCAGGTGCAATGAAAAGTTCTCAAACAGAAAAGGTGTGCATTTTATGTCATTTTGATTACCTAGCTGGCCCAGTTAGACTAAACAGTCTCATATCTATACATGCAATTTTGAATGAAGTTGCAAGTGTAGCAATCCCATCCTACCTGACTCCAAAGAATAGGTTTTGAAAGGATAACCATAAAGTCTCTATAGTGATTGAATCCTTGATATTTCTGTTCATCAGAAATTTTACTTTTCTACTTACTTCCTGTGATAACAACAGTCCTGAAAGTGACTTTTAAATGCTCTTTACATAGACTAGATCTAGGCTAGTGGCATAAAAGGTGAAAGATTGCATCAAATCATCATGTAGACTTCTAAGTGTCTCCAAATAAACAGAAATTATTTGTAACAACACCAATTAGCTTCAGGACTTCCATAACGGAGACAACTAGACCTAGAATTTGATATGTAACACGAGGAGGAAGGCTTGTAATACCACAGCTGCTCAGATACCCGTATTAGGGATGATATTTTAACTAGACAGCATTTTTCTCTTCCCATATTCAAGCAATGCTAATTCTTAGAAGACAAGGAAGTCCTACCTGCTAATAGTCAAGATTTTTCAAAATATAGTTCTCTTCTACTTGGATATGTAAAAAAATCCCAACAAGCCATAGGTTAATTTGGTCCAACCAACCATCCTCATAGACTGTACAAGCAAAACTTACCTGTAAGATTAATCTGCAGTTTTGTTATGTCTTTAGCTGTATTGAAACATTGTTTAGCTTTTTTATACTCATAGTAATACAAAAACGTATAGGCACACTCAAGATGGAACTGAATTGCTAAGTGCCAGCTTTCACCACCCATGAACAAAGTTTCTGCTTCTGTCACTGCAAATTAAGAAAAAGAGAAGCTATCAGGATGCAGTCCAGGAGAATGATATTTTAAAAATACATTTAAAATACCAGGAGAGAAAGTCTGTTATGCTTAAAGCAGACCTGTTGTTCTTTATATCTCCACACATTTAAAAACCCACAGTCAGTGTATAAAAGATATGCACTATTTAAAACATTTTTCAAGTTCTATATCTAAGGATTACTACTAGAACAAACATGAGTTTAATCTTCGCTTATATTTTACAGTAAAGCTGAATTGCAATTTATTACTTCTGCAGGAAATAACTCCAATTGTCTGACCTGCTAAAGAACATAGGAACTCAGAATACAGAATATTGAGGTAACACCCTCCCCTTACGTAGCAAGCTTCAAATCAGAAAGTTTCACCAGCAGACTGACCATTGAATGGGGACTCAGGAATCTTTAGGAGTTTTGTTTGTGTGGAGGTTTTATTTTTTTTTTAATTACTGATTTGCTGAGTGATAAAGATCATGTTCTCCATCTGAACAGGAGAAAATACCTTCATAAATAAATCTGACATCTTTAGGAAAGAAGACTTGATATTTTTTCATCCAGCACAGAAGCATTTGTAGTTCTTAAATATTTAAATTATATCTATCAAGATACAGTAAATGACAAAAGAATATTCTTGCATTGTAAAATACAGACCATTAAGTTGAAAACAATTCACGTGGATTACTCTTAAATGGAAATGTTTTTTTGCTTTGGGCTTTATTTCTTTATGTTGCCAGAAAATATTTACATAATGGAACTCTTTAGAAGCTCACAGCATCACAGTACCTAAAAAGACTGGTACCCAAGATTAACATAGATGCTGTGTTACTTAATGGATGCTTAAATTTTCAAACATGCTTTATTAAGATTAGTAAAAAAATCTTACTACTTCAAATCTTTCAATTAATATAGAAAGCTGCTAAGTCTGAACATATTTTTTACACAGTTTTTTTAATTCAGTAAATAAGAATTTGCATGGATAAATCTTGCCGAGTAACTTAACTTTTTGCAAAGTCAGAATTTAGAGATTTTGTTTAATGAAAGCAAATTGGTAATTTAAAAATATTACTCCAATGGTTTTCAACTAAAGTAAAATAGAGACTACAGCAGGTTACACCTTAATTCTTAAAAAAAAGACCCTCTCAAGAAACAACTATTTAAAAACAAGTCTGTACAATTTAATCCCCATTTTTAACACAAAGTCTGTTTCAAACACATTACTTCAAAATTGAGAAAGATACCTGAATGTTAACCTCACATTTAAGCAATGTATACTCTTAATTAAAAACAATCTGAGCTTTTAATGTTTTTGTCCATGTTTATCATTAAACACATTGTCTTTTAAAAAAAAAAATAATGCCCGTAGAACCATAAAACATTTGCCTTTATAAGAAAAGCTTTATTTTTTTAATGAGTGAAAAAAAATTCAGTAAATTATTTGGGACATCTGCCATCTTTACTTGCTTTTCACACTCTCTATGTATACAATGCCACTCTGATGGTTTCCCAAAGGACAAAAAATCCTATTTATACGAGGAAAAAATAAAATGGGGTTTTCTTTGAGGTAGTATTAAAAGCACTTAAAAATGCACAGAGGGTTTTATACAAACATAAACATAGATTTGCATTGACTTTTTAGCATAGTTTGAGCCACTAAATCCTGAAGGGCTGTTGTCAGTGCAACAAAGCCTACAAGCTAGTGAATGTGCAGGTACACATGTGGAAACTGCACAAAACCACAACTTTCCAATTGAATGACTTTGATTCAATTTCAGAGAAAAAAACCAAACAGGTTATAGTCTATTATCATACATTACTTTTTGATTTTCCATAGCTAACAAGTTTCAATGATCTGAATATAAAATTACCTGTGCTACAATCATCTATATTGCTACAATGAACTAAAGCAATACATTGAGAAGTGGTCTTATCACTCCCTATCTAAATATCATTTACTTACAGTGCTAATCCCAGAACTTGATAAGTTTAGGCAACTGAGACTTCAAGAACCTTTGTGGAAAGCTTCACATCATTACTAGTATTGATGTAGCTCCACAGAAGTACTGATGTCCCAGACTTAAGACATGCCTCCGGCATCCCATACCACATTTGGCACAGGACCAAATGGACAGGAAACTGCACTGAGCACAGTTGGTTTTGCACAACGGCTGCTTCAGAACAGCAGGGAATCACTGCAGCTGTCTTCTATTCAGGTGATGATGTTGACCTTACATTTGAGAGCAATGTATTTTAAATAGAAAACATAATTTCTCATGAATCTGAAGGTATTTTTCTCTAGTAATTAGGACAGAATTTTCTACTTGTTACAGAAAAAGCAAGTGGGTTTTTCAAGCCCTAATCAAAGACTATTTAAAAGGTTTATTAAATATTCATTTTATGAAATATGAAGGTACTTGTTTGAAATACCACATAGCCCTAATTAGAAAGTAAATAAACTGTTAGACACAGCAAAAACTGCCTGGAAAAACTCACTACAGATTCAAGTGTACTTTACATCATCTTCTCTGAATACAAACATCATAGTACTTATATCTGTGCATAGGCAGCAGCATCCCCTACGCAGATCAGGGCTGCACAAACTACTATATCTCTGTGCAGTATCATCTAGTCAATGAATTTTAATTAATTTTGTGATTACTTCTCTTTCAGTTTTGTTCCAAGTTTTTTTAGGTATTTCCAAGAAAAAAAGTAACAGTCACATAACTGTGCTACAAATTTCTCTATTACAGATTTTATCTACCTAACAGAATCCAACAGTGTTTTCATGTGCTCTGCATTCTCCAAAGGTAACATAGAAAAACTATTCTGTCAAACAAGAATTGCAGTACTCGAACAGAACTGCAAAACCACTGGCATCCAAACATCTTTGATGCTGGACATCTATGGAACACATACCCAGAACAACAAAAAAATTTACCTACAAATGAGCAAAAGACTATTTACGGTTTCTAAGCTTTTTTAAAAAAACAGTACAAACATACCTCCTTAACCTTCCTTATCTGAATGAAGCACACCAGCACCACTTATTTCATAACATAAAATGTATAGATATTTTAGAGGTAAATATTTAGAAAATATATATTCTAGAAGTACTGTATAACCTAACAGAAATATTCAAGCCTTACTACATTAAAAATAAGCAACAGTTTTGTCTCAAAAAGCTCACCCCTAACCATTAAACTAAACAAAATAACCCTCTCTAGAACAGTTAACCACTTCTATGCAACTGGTTTTAAAATGGCTATGAGAAGTAGATGTGAGATCAGCTTTTACAACATATCTTGGAAGTCTCATTTAAGGAATTTTTATTTTCAATACAAGCATTTAAACAGGCTAAACTTGTAAGACTAACCCACTACACTGACAACACCTATTTTTGAAGTAAGACTCAATTTGCTATAATTTAATTTAGAAATGAAAAATGCAACTTTGATTTCATTCTTGGCACCTGTTAAAGTCCAGCCCTCTATTCCCAGTCCTTTGCCTATAAATTAACATGCCCACAAATTTATCATGATGGGCTTAAATTACACCTGTCAATTACTTTCTAATATATGCACCAAATCAGCAACACTTCCAACTTTCCAAGACCTAGAATTTTTAAAGTTACAGACTAAAGAATAAGTAGAATTTAATCTTAAGATTCCCATGCCTGTGCAAGATAACTCTAGAAGTTAGTTCAAAGTTCTCTAATAAGGTATAAAACAAAAATTACAAAAATCATAGTTCACATCACTTGCAACAAAACCCTTCCACTGCAGTCCTTTCAGCATCCAGTAAGAGCATTAAGTCAGTTGCTTCTTCACCGCAGAGGACCCAATAAAATCCTCTGCTCAATTTCATTACTGTACTAACATCTCTGTTACCTATTTGGAAGTTCTTCAAGGACCAAACCCCACTTTGTATTTTACATATAATTTGCATGGCCTGAACCTACCTGTAGTAGGTAGTAGTAAACAAAACAAAACAAAACAAAAAAGCTCCACTAAGGTGTGCTAGGAGAGGGGAGACTTGAAACTTTGGCATTTAAGATTGCCGTCTTTGTCAATATAAGACATACATGACAACTCATGTCTAACCACAATAGAAAATTTCACCAGTGTAATTGGTTGGAAATTTCAGGTTTATGAAATTAAATGAAGAATCTTTAGCTAATTAACTGCTGAGGGGGAAATGTATATAAAAGCCTGCCGCCTTTTCCCAGATTTATCAGTTGCTGTAGCAAACAATATTAACAGTCTATATAACAGTTTATTCCTCTTCGAGAAAAACCCAAGCGGTATAATTACATTTGACACTAACTTTCTACATTATAGTTTTGTAAACGTCAATATATGTAACATAAATTAGTTTTAATGTTGTCTATTTTCTCTATATAAAGCAGAGAGGTAACAAATCTCAAAACTTAGGCAGGGATAGAGAAAAAAAAGGAAAAAAGAAGTTGATCTCCCCCATGAAGATACAGAAGACCAAGGACATTCCCTTTTCAAACCCAAATGAGCTCAGTTAAATAAGGAACGAAAACTGTACAGAATGGCTTCAAGTGAGCTTGTGATAAGTTAACAGTGCTAACCACAGGGGAAAAAAAAACCCCTTTGTCTACATCTGCATACTCCCATTTTCATCTTAAGAGGCTGGAAAATAGCCTGTGCTATACAAGTCCATGTCATTTTAAGCAAATTCTGTTCCCTCCCTACTCTCTGCAATTACATATCTGATAAACATCATGTTGTGAGGGTTGGGCCTACAAATTCCCCTTCCCCATAATATTTTACAACTGATGCTGTAGGCCAATAAACTGAAGAGAAATTAGAAATAAACTGAGAAATTAGAAACATACCTTGTTTTATACAAGTCTGGGCAAGAGTAAATAGCTCAGGTGATCTCTCCTCTAACAACTGCTGGTGAATATTCACACATCTTAGAGTCCACCAAGATAATGTCTGAAAGAAAATATGGATACTTCAAGTTAACAAGTATAGATCCTTTTGAAAAAAAGAAAAAGGATAAGTGGCTTTGAAATATAGATTTTTTAATCTATTCAATTCTAATTTCTAAAAAAATATAAACCCATCCAAAATAGCTGTTTTCTATTAAAAGTGAGCTCTAACCTAGCACAAAGATAAACGTATTTAAGCAGTTCTACAGTGCTCTAAGAATTTGATGGGCTTTCCCTCTGTTAATTTCTCTAGCTGCACTTTGAATCCTGTAAATCTTTAGGATCACAATCTGGTAAGAAACTCTGAACAGAAGATAAAAGAAATAGCTGTGTGTGCTTATTTTGGCGCAGCCATTTGCTACTCGGATTTCATACCTCCTAGCTCTTGTAACAGAAAAAAGACAAAAAAAAAGAAAAAAAGCTGTTTCCTACTTCTCTTTCTTTTGTGTCACATTCATGATTTTAATAGACAGCCATGATCTCACTCTGCAGTAATCTTTCCAGCCTGAGGAGTCCTAGACTATTTAGTTACTTTTTAGTATGGAAGCCATTCAGGTTTTTTTGATCAATGAGCGTTGTCCTTCTATGCATTTTTTTCCTGTTCTGTTTAACCTTTTTTTATTTCTTCAGGTGGGGGTATAAAGGAGACCGAGAGAGGTGGGAGAGGACCAGAACTGCTCATGAGAACACCTTACAATCACAATTTAAAGTATTAATGTTTGTATGTGGAATTTCAGAAGGGCAAATACCTTACTGAACTAGGTAATTGTTCTATAGCAGAGCTGAATCACAGCTCAAGAAATACCTGATTTTAGAGAGCTGTGTACACAAAACATAAGTTCCTCAGCATATCTTATTCCTCAGTAGCTGCACCAAGCGGAAACACATAAAAAGCTAACTGATAATAAAATATTCTGTTCTCAAAATTATACTTAAGATTATCATCTGTGAATGAAAGGCATGCACAGACTCTAATGATTACTAGTTATTCTGCTACTGTTAGCACACCAATCATTTTCTAAGAAACAGATGTTTGATTGCTTCTGAGAGGCACCCATCTTCTGAACTTTTTATACAGGTATGCTTACATCAGACTGACCTAAGGGCTGTACAGTATTCAAGCATAAACATCTAAACCAATCACATATAGTTGACTGTAATGTCCCTAGAAAGGAACTATCAAAAAGAATAATGGCATCTATTTCAAAAAGCAATGAAAGATGACTTTTGATATAAAGCTGAACAAAGTAAAAGCACACAAACAACATACTTTGTGAAAAAGGTCAAATCCCAACATTTGATCACTTATTTAGAAACCTAAAGGCAATTTAATTTAGATGCTTCAAATTACTTCAGTTTAGCTTTATGTAATGAAGTATTCATTTTCCCACACAACTGAGTATCCAGCTTATGATACAATTTCCTGACACCTGATGCTTGCCACTCAGAAATGTTAGAATCAGAGAGAACATATTTATAAAGTTTCAGGTAAGCCAGGTGAGCTCTGCACAATATTCTATCAGCAATGTTAGTTTTTTGGGAGCCAAGTTAAGAATTTTTGGATTATTTTTAAGCATTTAATCTTCCATGTACAATAGCATTTTTGAATAAAACAGGACTTTATTAATACTTTAGATAATATATTTCAGAGTACTTTACCCTGTTTTAAATTTATTTACACCAATCTTAAAGCAGCAAAAGTATTAAGAGACTTCCTTTGAATTGAGCTGAAATGAGAAAAAATGGCAAGTTTTAATTGCTACATTGACTTGTTGATGAAAGTAGTTTTTATTAGTCGTTGCCTTTGAACTACTATCCAAACTTGATGTAACCACAAGTAATTGAACCTCCACTGGGTAGAAGGCAACCCCCATTATGTCAGTCTGAGGGGAGGCAGCAAGGGAATTCTCTATACCAGGTACATTTTCTGCCTCCCTGACTGACCCAATTGCTGAAATTCAACCGCATTCATCTGTGAATAACAGAGAAAACGATGGAAGAGCTTGGCTTCCAGAAATGCAGTACAGCCAACATCTCCCACACAGTTTAATTCATCACTCATACAAAGACCCAGCTGGGAATGGATGTTGTCAGCCAAGCATAAAGAGGGACCATGTGGCATTTCGATCTCCAGCCAAATTCTGTTCAACTCGAATGCAATGAAGAGAAGTTGCTGCTGTTAAAAGCGCCTCAGTTCCAGGGAGTCCTGCTACCAACCAGCCTGCTGCTAAACTACAAAGGAGGTAGAGACAAAACCCCTCTCACGAAGAGGTTCGCCATATCTTCCTGTTTTTAAGGTACAAGTACAACAGAGAATTAAGGTTGCCACCACATGGGTACCTGCAGAAAAGGTAGAGGACAATGACAAACAAAAGCGAGGACTTCCTTCACGTCTAGAACTCATAGCTTCGAATTCATACAGTAATGTTTAACAGTACTTGTTAAAGTACAAAGTTTGTTAAAAAGGACATAGTATATGTATGCTGCGTTATAGGGTAGCCCCCCCACCGTCTCCCCTTAAATAACATCACAAAATATCTGTCTTTAAAAAGTTGCTTCCTATTAAATTTCCTCATTTTTTCAGCTAATGAAGGCATCTTTCTTCTCTTTTGGGGAACACAGTGAGAAAATAGCTTATCTTTAAGAAAAAGCTACTTGTCTTTAATTGTAAGCACTCTGAACTATTTCTTGGAGGGAAAAACCTCAGAGCTACAGAAAAAGAAATTCAAGTTATACTGGTTCAATGAGGTATGAAGAAAAGATGAAAGAACCAATTAATGAGTAGCTGGCAGTCCTAATCATTAGTCACATATTTCTTACCTGAAGAGATGGAAGTTTGTGTCTTAAATTCACAAGGATTATCCTGGCTATAAGCAGCAAAATAGGATGAGAAGTCAAGGTATAGACTGATTCACCATCTAGAACCAGCATTTTCAGAATAGCTGCATGCAGCATTTTTGGCTGAAAGAAGAATGAAAAAAAATGACAAGTTTCAGGAAACAAATCAAGTTTATAAACAAATCATGCAATATAGATTTAGGAAAAGTAACTATTCATGTTACAAGTCCAGAGGAGGGTCACAAAGTTGATCAGAGGGATGGAGCATCTCCCCTATAAGGACAGGCTGAGAGAGCTGGGATTGTTCTGCCTGGAGAAAAGGCAGCTCCAGGGAGATCTAATTGCGGCTTACCAGTACCTGAAGGGGCCTACAGGAAAGATGGGGAGGGACTGTTTATCAGGGAGTGTAGTGACAGGACAAGGGGTAATGGGTTTAAGTTGAAGGAGGGTCGATTTAGATTAGATGTTAGCAAGAAATTCTTTACTGTTAGAGTAGTGAGGCACTGGAACAGGTTGCCCAGCAAGGTTGTGGATGCCCCGTCCCTGGAAGTGTTTAAGACCAGGTTGGATAGGGCTTTGGGCAACCTGGTCTAGTGGAGGGTGTCCCTGCCCACTGCAGGGGGTTGGAACTAGATGATCTTTAAGGTCCCTTCCAACCCAAACCATTCTGTGACTCTATGTATTTAAGGAAAAAGTCTGCTCAAGACATTTAAAAAAAAAAAAAAAAAAAATAAAATCACTGTCTCTTGGAGTCTCAACCTTTTACCAAGTCATGGTGAATTCTGCCTTGTTTCTTGTTTGAAAGACTCTTGATTTCCTCCCACCTGAAAAGCATATTCCTAGTCACCACTATCCCCCCCCAAACACATTCCAGAGTAATATAATCCTTCCCATGATCTAAGGAGAAAAGCTTCTGGTAAATCCATGCCTTTCAATTTGTAATCACAGAAATAAAATATTTTAAGTAAATTAATCCTTCAGTACTCAAATACACTAGACATTCCTCCAGTGATGTCAGTATGTGTTATCTTCTTCTCTCCCCAGAGGGAGCTTCCCATTGGAGTGGCATCAGGGCAGCAATATTAGAGCCATTCTTGCCTTTGTCCAATAATTAAAAACCTCTCCCTGCTTTGGATGCCGTCCTGTATGATGTTCCCTACAGTAATTCTTTTACTTAATGGGCTTGAGGTAGCTCTCCAGGGAGTCTGTCTCTCAGTGGTCAGCTGAGAGTCACCTATTCTTCTCTCCCTTTTAATGCAATGAAAGCATTCAAGTAGTTTATCCTGAGACTCAGGAGATGTCAGTTCATCAGTTTATTCCCGGTTCTCATATGGCAGGTTTCCTTTGCAAACTAAAAAAAGGCAGGGCTTTTGTTTTCAGTTGGTACGAAGGGGGCAAGAAAAGGGAATGGAAGGGAAAGAGAAGAAGAAAAGGTTAAATAACAGCTTTCATTGAAGTCACTTGCCTAAGAAAGATTCTTATTCAGTCTACACAACCAGGATTGAAGTTATTTGAATTGCATTTCAGCTTTTTAAACTAAACAAATAATACAATTCCTAAGTTATTTGAAACTCTTTTCAATACCTTTACCAACAGATTACATTGAAGACAAAAGTTGTTAAACCACATTATTCCCCTAGTTCACTTTTAATAACAGAGTAACGTTCAGGCTTTTTTTCCTGATTTGCTTACTATTGCTAGTTATTTATCTTGCATTAACATTGAAAATAATTTTACTTTGTAGACAATTACTTGGGACTTTATTTACTTAAAGCGGATTCTTGCATGACATCACTGCAGTCATTTCAATCCCACCATGGAGGACAAAGTTACAATAGTCTGACAAACCACTTGAGAATAAAGGAAAGAAACTGCCAAGTGGAAGTATACCAGATCCCTCTCACCTCTAGTGATTCAGAAACAGCCTTACCAGCATCTCTGCTCTGATTTTGAGAGGGAAAGTCATCATTGAGTACTTCCAGAGATTCATTTTTAAAATACACGCGCAATAGGACACTTAATATAATTTTCAGTTTAATGTAAACTTTTTTTCTTGCTGCTCCCTTTTGATTCGTTCTATAATCAAAGTAGATTGCACTTAAAATATTCAGTGGGAAAGCAAAGAAGCAGTAAGCTTTGTTGTAGAACCATTTTCTAAACCAGCTATGCTATAGTAGTCTATACTTGTTTAAGCACTGTAGCAATGAATTAATCTCAAATTCCCATTTCAAGTCCTTTCACTGGAGAGCTCAGTCCGGCTAATGAAACATTACAAGGAATGTAATGACGGAGGGAGAAGGGAGAGATGATGACATGTCACAGCCTTGACAATAAGCCAACAAGTCTCAGAGCCAAACAACTGCTATCTCCTATTTTAACAAATGCACGTTCTTTTCCATGAAGCAAATCCCACACAGAAAAGCAGACGCCCTTTTGCTTTAGCTGAGAATGCCTAAACCAACATTCATTCTTCTAGCTTCTGGTCTAAGACCACATTATCAGTGTGGAATTCTAACAGCAGAATTTACTGCCCTAGGCTAGTCTTTAAGATGAGAGAACAACTACATATAAGAGGTAGACGTTTAAGCTTTTACAGCTACAAGGGCTGAAAACTTAGGAAACATATACTTGATAATTAGTTTATGAACATACACTGAGAAATCTCTAAGGTAATCATCTAGTTTCTGTTGGACCTGCGGGTGGTTCTGTTCAACCACCTCTGGACTAAATACAGACAAATGAAGCTCAATTCACTCTAAATACCTATTTTTAATCTCTGAAACACAGCTGGTTATGTATTCAACTTCCAAACAATATCTTAATGGCTATTAAGTAATTACTACTGAAGTCCTACATCAACTGCTATAGCTGAGAGTACTGTCCAGCTCGTAGTTTTCACACTATTTCAAAAGTATTTCCCAGCACAACTGTTACCACCTGAGTAATGATGACAATCAAAAAAAACTTCTACCATTCAGGTTCAATAGCTCTGAGAACAGAGAGTATGAGAATTTTAGTTTCTTGCTAATGATAGTGACTAGAGGTGAACTGAGCATTTGGTATGCTTTTACTTTTGTATTAGGAACTGCCCTGAACTGGCCTTCCAAACACTGCATCAGCTCTTTCTCAGTCTTGGGGATCCTTCCCCTAAATCTTAAAAGGTTAAGTTACAGACATAAACAGAGGTAGAAAAAGCCCAGGGCAGGGGAAACAAACTATAAAATAAGGAATCTGTCTGTATGGGGCTACTAAGCCTTATATACTGGGCTTCTCAGATTTTAAACAGTACAAAAACTACCAGACAACAATTTGTCATTTGGCAAAGCTAAGGTGATGTATTTTCCAGAATAATGGAGGATGTACTGAGGTTACCAACCAAAGATTCAGTCCTTTGGAACAGAATTCCCTCTTTACTCTAGACTTTAGGGGATGGAAAAATTGGTTTTGTTTGTAACTGCTTCTCTCTTCAACTTTCTGCAAAGGAGGTAAGATTACAGTGGAGGCTGTCTCCAGTTTCACAATCCAAACCAGCAAGAAGGTCACCCATGCAGAGCTGAGTTGCAGACCGAAGATAATAAGGGTGAGCTAGCATAAGCTCTTCTACTCTTCCCTGAGAGTGCTACATGTAGAAGTACTTAGTTATGAATGCTCTTGTTCATATTCCCTATGAGGGTGATTTTGCTCCATTTTTAAGGGAGTATTTATCAAATGGCTGAATTAAGAATCTCCCCTCTTTTCTATATTTATAGCAAGGGAATGTAGAGCAAGACTGCAGGCTACTTCAGCAGATTATCTCTGCTTACAAGACTCTGCCTCCACATTTAGCCTTTATCATCCATCCTTATATTCCCCACAAGAGGGAGAAATTTACAAAACCTTCACAGCCTGTATCTTGCTGGTCACTGGTATTGAAACAGCACATCAGTCAGCTGAAAATTCAATTCCTTCTTTCTAGCTAGTTTATGCTAATGGAAGTCGAGCATCTCGGTCTGGAAAAATGAATTCCTAACAGATTGAATTAACAAGACTAAGGAATCATGTTGGATTTGAGAGAGTAGTACTACATAGTACATCGGTATTTTTTATATGAATTATGAACATGGCTATCGATATCAATAGAAGTGTGGTAATATTTCAGTCTCTTCCAGTAAAAGGATCAAATAATGAATAAAAGAAGCAGCAATACAAATATAAAGAAAAAGGAATTATTCAAATGCATTCAAAACCTCATTATTTGGAATCAACCTGGAAGTTACAAAAAGGCCAGCAGGAGCTGTTGATATATGTATTTGGAGAATTCCTACCAGTTATTTACATGTACTATCAATTAACACACTGGGATCTTCTTCCAGATGGAGCTTCTCACTGTTACCAAATATATCCTATTGTGAATACAAAATCAGACAACAAACAATTAAAGCAGCTTGTCCTCACAACATTTGTACAGTCATCGGTGGTTTTAATTAGTCCTACTACACAGTTTTGTCCAGTTCATCTACTGAAAATACCAAACTCGACTGTATGAGCTAATACACAGAAACTCTGAAACTTAAGGGAGGATAAACATGCTCCACCTTCAACAGTTCTGTACCTTTTATTCCCTTACATAACAAGAGACAGTGACAGTTCTTTAAGACACAAGGAGCCCATTACTATATCCCACTTATTACAAGCACTTAGCTCAATAAAAATGTTTTAGTCTAATCCCAACAACTTCAAAGCCAGAACTGCTAATTCATTTTAACTGAAATCGGTGGTTTTTAAGTCTTCCTTTAACACATTCGACTCACTGAAAAACTCAAGGTAGTATCAGTCAGACTACTAATTGGTGTGGTAAAGTCTCAAAGTTATTTTAGAAGACTGAAAGACACCTAATAAGTAAAATGATAGCTGGTTTTCTGTTTAGAAATTAATGAACTCCTTTTATGTGTGGACTCAAAAGAGAAAAGCACAAGCCCGTTCTGCAGGACATAAAAAGAAATCCTAATAGAGTACATGAATGTAACCATAATTTACAGAGAAGGCTGGAATCAATTTGGCGGATGGGAAATAACGTACACATATTCATGAATATTGTTCATGGAAGACATCCAAGAGGCCCCTACCAGCAACTCATCTAAAAGAGGCTATTTTATTTGTTCTTGACTGAAATTAATTATAGTCTCATGCAGACTTAATGCACTCATAAGAAATTAATGATGCATTCAGAAGTTATCTGGGAGCAGAAATGAAACTATGCCACTGACCCAGAGGTGAAACTTTCAAAGGATAGAAATGGCAGCAGTTATATAGCCTGAAAACATAAAGTTAAGACTAATCCAATAAATTGTTCTGAAAACAACAGTTCTGAAAATATTCCTGAAACAAGTGAGTCACTGTAAGGCCGCAAGTTAGTGATATTACTTAGAGTAGGCTAAAAGAAACATGTAGACATAATTTAACCTTGACATGGGAAAAGATCATTTTAGCCTGAAAGCCTGAAAAATGGAAGGTCTATTTACAAAGGGATTGTATCAGTCTTGATGACAGAATATCGGAGATTACAACAGATGGAGAAAGTTAGAGCTATATTTTTAATCCATTTTTTCTGACTATCTGTGTATGCAAGAGAGGAAAGCTGGATTAATGGAAGCACAAAAATGTCAGTTTATCAAGATATTCATTTTTGCAGAGTGTTTATATACTAAGAATCCTTGGAAAGAAAAGTAAGTACATAAAGATAATTGAAATCATACAAAAGCTTTTTAGAATTAAAGACATTTAATAAAGAAGAGAACTTGATATTATATTTTAGCACATAAATGTTTAGTACTCTTGGGAAAAAAAAACCCACACTAATATTTCAGAAGATAGAGATAGCAGTAGTATAAATAAAGGTAAACTTCTGCCTGAATGCACAAATAGCTAAACCTTGCAGCAGTATCAGTCTGATGCAGTAATCAGCAGAAATCAAGTATGCTTAAGTCTGTTTTCCTTTATAATCTCTTGCTAATTTAGTTTCGGGAATACCACCTCTGCATAAGCAAACATCTTTCAATGCATTACATTCACAGCCACAGCAAAAACGTAACAGGAGACGTGTACTCGCTTATTCAACAGGCAATTAGTATCTCATTCTTTCATTAAGACAGAAAATAAATGGCATGGTTAGTAGAAATTATGAATATTGTGTTTTACATGGCCTGTGAACTCTGTCAATAACAGCAGTTGTAGGACTATCATCTTGGGCCACAGCCTCTGTGTTAGACTGCAGCCTGCACATACACACTAACACAGAGTATTAGAGTTCTTTGGTAAACAGAGCCCACAATTATAAGAATATTTTAATACTATAATTTAAAGATTATAAACAAATTATAAGGAGAATGAAAGAAATTAGTTTGTATTTCTTTTTTTTTGTTAGATATAAAGGCAAATTGAACTAATTTCCCCCTCAGAAATAGCAAAATCTGAAAATTTCTGCTAACTCATTTCACATCCTAGAAGATTTAGTACATTTGGTTTCCACTGTTACTTCATCATCAGAAGATGAGATTTGAATTTCTAGTATCAAAAATCCAAAAAAAATAAGCCTATATACACACTATGTCGGCTCTAAAAGATAAACCAAACTGATAAACATATATCTAAAAAAAGGTGAAAGATACTGTATCTGAATTAGTTATTTAGAAATACAACCTTACAAACGAACCTAAGGCAGGACTTTATGAATTATGGAATTCTTACAAAAACATGCCACAATAATGCAACACAAATTCAACAGTTTTATGTGAAACTTCTCATATACTCAAACTTCCTCTCATTCCACAGTTCACAGCGTTTACATTGTGAATAAGGTACGGACAGTAAGCAATGAAATTCTAAATTCTAACTCATGTAGATTTAGCATTAGCAGAGATTAGTGATACGTTCTTCCCTGACATTCTGCAATAATCAGTATTTTACCATAGCTTTAACTACAAGAGAAAAATTAATGCTCAGTAAGCTGTGCTGAACCGCAGGTGCAGGAGAGTCATCAGACAGAGTGTGGTACTGCCATGAGAAACAATATATGCATCTCTCTCAAAAAAAGTTATGGTGTTAATTAGTTATTTACACAAAAAGACGCCAAAGTAAATAAAATTGACAGTACTGTTTCTCCTATATTCCCCTCCTCCTCCAAAAGCTCTATTTAAGTTAGCATTTTTGTACTAATGCCGCTACAATTCACTTGGCATCACCCATGAGCCTAACAGGATACTGAGCATCCAAATCTACTGTTCTCTTAGCACCTGCCAGATATTCTGCTATTTGCAAGATATGCAGCTTCTACCTTACCCTAAGGGGGGAAAGTTTCTAAGCCATTTATGAATATCTCTCTTTGATCCAGCTAAGAACACATCCCTAAATAAATAAATAGTTTGTTGACTGCAAATGCCCTTCCAGTAAATGCTCCAATAGAATAAATGTATCTTCCCCACCCAAAATCAACATCTCCAGCAAGAAATCTCTTAAGTACAGAAACAGAGTAACTAGTTTTAGGACACCGCTTTATAAAACTGATATAGCTGAAGATGCTTGCAATAGCAGCCAGTAGTATCAACGATCAAAGCAATTCATTCTAGCACTGCACCTCACAGATGTGCCTCCTTTGACACAAGTGTTATGGTTATTTGGGAAAAGCAGTGACTATAAAAGGACAGCTTATTAAAATCCAAGTATACCTCATAGAATTTCTGTAACAATGCAGGTGGCAAAAAGTCCTGAAGCTTTAACTGAACAGGAGGCCCAGTCCAATTGCTTTGAACGAAGAGCTGCAAACTGCCCACACCAAGTAGAAACATCAGCCTCTGCCTGCAATAGAGAAGAAAAGCAATTAGCAACATATTACATTTTTAATTAAGGCTACAAGATCTGATTTATTCTTGTACTAATTCAAAACCCTCAGCCTTAAAAAAACAAAAAAAATCACTCTTGTTAGGAAAATACAATGAATGTAGTATTCAAGAATGCACATGGGGAACTAAAAGGCTTGGAAATATTTTTGTTTATAATGGTTGTAATTAATGACAAACTTTGGAAGCAGAGTTAGTTCATATGTTTCAAAATGTAAGGCTGTTTCTAACTATCAGAGGTCAGGAGATTAGCATAGGATGCAGATTATCACATATTTGCCTATTGCACAGTTGTTATATTTTCTTATGATACATCTAATTCTCAGTGTTTTCATTTTCAGAAAAAAGATACTGCACTAGCGTATGTTCCAGAACAGCATGTTTATTTTTGTTTTGACATAGCTGTTTATTTTCACTTCCTCTGATAAGAAAATAATTATGAGACTTTGGCTGGTTCCTGAAACGGAGTATGGTAACGTCTTCCTTATTTAGAAGACTAAGCTCATCTAACATCATTATCATATTATTTCTTTATGCACCTACAACAACAAATAATCTATGTGGTCTGCAAAAGGCAGGGCACAATCCCTCGGAATGTAATGGTCAATTTAACAGGTGCAGACTTTTAGGAGATTTACACAAACTTCTGGTTTGTTTTATGATTCCTTAATGACTTAGAACCTTACTGTGTTATAACCAGTCATGTGCCAACAAGGGCCCTGTCATATATATAACATGTCCCCTGCCTACAAATAGTTAACATTTTAATTGTGCTGGTTTGATATAAAAATTGGTATATGAAGAAGCATCAACTGAATTGGAAAAACCTAGGGTTCCCACCCCCGGTAAAACAGAGACTTAAAGATGCAAGAGTCCTCCAAATGGAAACAAAAGGATAAAGTGTTATACAACTCCTAAAAAACCAAAGTCAAATAGAAAAGCTACACATGAACAAGTGGCTGGTGGGCAAGAATGTGACAAAAGATGTAGAACAATGAGACAGTAGGCATGGGGAATGCTTGTCTGAAAAAAATAAAAAAGAATAGAGTTTTCAGGAGACTTAGAGAACAAAGACTAGCATAAAGAGTTCGTGTCGAATGAGAGGAGATAACATTTACTAGCTGTCATTTTTCAGTCAGTAACTATCTACTAGCAAATATTATTTGAATACATATCTAAGATTACCATTAAACTTCCAAATAACACAAGAACACAAAGTACTAACAATTACTGTACACTAAATTATTACCATTACAGACAAAACAACCACATAGATACATATTTTCTAATTATTCTCCCATGATAAATTATGTTTCAAAGCTTCTGAAAGGAAAGATAATATACAGAATAATCAACTATCTCTACACTGCAATTTGACAGATGCACTTCAGTCTTTCAGAGACTCATTGTCATTATTTTATCATTTACACTATTATCTCTACTAATATTTTAAAATTTATTTTAACATTACAGACATATATCTATCTGGCAGGTAAACTTGCTTGAAGTCTTGACACAGTTATAGCCATGTGGAAGGCCTCTAAAACAACTGATAACCAATTCCATTACTTTGGCTGGGATACTGTCTTTCCACTGGCTAATTTGTCATCACCAATTGATTTTTTTTCCCCATTTTCAGTTTCACGACCAACTTCCAGTCTCCTTATCATTCACTCTGTATCAAAAAGTCAATCTCAAGCTCTACTCCCTACAAATGCCAGCCTTCTTTGCCTATCCCCTCCTTTTTTTTTTCCCCCAAGAAAAAATTTCATTCCATCTCCCTGACTGCCCTTCACGCTTACAATGCAGACCTGCAAATGCTCACCTCCCAAAGGCTGCCTGAAAAATGCTCTTCTGTGCTGCCTGAAAAGCAGAGGGACTGCTGCTACTGTCCCACTTCCTATGGTGACCTACATAGTTTACTTCTTATACTTCCTTAGACATATGCCTGTATCCACCCATCTTGTTCTTCCTTTCTCTATGCGAATGGGGGTTTTGCTGCCTTTTTTTTTTTTTTTTTTAGACAACTGATTATACCAAGTCCAGTAGGATTGTGATCCATGATGTAAAATCAGATGCTTATACGCACTCCACTGTAATATTCATACCACTATACCTAATTTTGCACAAATTCAAAGCAAAGAATAATAGAGCACTTGTACTGGAAAAAATAATGAATTAGAGCACTTGTACTGGAAAAAATAATGAATTTGCATATAATTCTAGAATTTACAAACAAAATATAAGAGTGAGAAAATACTCAATAGCCAGGCTATGCTTAAGATGCGATTAGGTTACAGGTTTTAGGAGTGTTTCTTTTCTTTTTAGTGAAGCCAGAAATTATAGAAGAAAAGTCAAAGCGAAATCAGACACTGAATAGTGTTTGGTGGGGTTTTTTGGGGTTTTTTTTTTCCCCAATTCATATGCATCAAAGCAAGCTACAGAAATAGCAAGAATTTATTAATTTTTGTCTTTCAATATATATAGCACATCAGTTAGCCAACCATCAGATGCCCCAAGAGAAATACCATTCAGTGTTCAAGCTGGAAAATAACAAGAAGCTTTATTGTATAGATTTGTTTTGGAAAGTTTGGTATTCATTTATATGTTGAATAAGGTAAAAGTAGTAAATACATGGTCAATAAAAACAAGTGTTAGTGCTCATTTCCTTGTTCCTTTACATTTTGGAATCAAACATAACAACAGACCTTCAAGCTCTTTTGAAACAAGCTTTTTACTGTGTAGTGCACACTATTTCCTTCCAGTCTTTTGAATCAAACTACGTGAGGCAGCGAATGCATCTCCTTCACATGGAGCTCAGGAAAAAAATAAAAAGGCATTCCCCCTCTATATGGTTAACATATGTACTATTGCTTCATCCTTTACAATTTGCTGATTTAAAATACAGCTATGAAGCTATGTTTTCCGTAGAAGATAACTGTTAACCATTGAAGTGAGTAGTGACAGCAGGAAAAAAAAATTTAAAAAAAAATCTCCTATTCAATAAGTTTATTGTAAGGAATGCTTTGAAACTTCATTTTTAAGCCATAAAGGTTAAAAGTGCCATAGTGAAAAAAATGTCTGGAGCAGGAGAAGGAAGCAGTTAAAATGATAGAAAAAGTTGCAGCAAATTTTAAAATACTGCTAAACATTTTTCTTACAGAACCATGGATTTGAAAGTGGAAAAAAGTTACAGGCTATGTCCAAAGCAATTAATCTAGATCCAAATTTTGAGCTGTTTTGCCCTCAAGCTGCTCAGTTTTAGCTTCAGAAAAAGAACTCCTTAAGAGTTCTTTTGACTCTATTATAAAACTGTACTTTGTACTGTGCATATATTGTTCTAAAAGAATAAGATTAACATTATCCAACTTTCTGTTTCCAATTGAATTCAACTCCCAATTGCATTTTTTAATCTCCAGAATGACAACTTTCAGTTCGGGGGGGGGGGGGGGGGGGAAGACTGCATACAGTTGAACTAAACCAGTCTACTAAAAGTCACAAGAAAACCAGTGTCTGACTAATTTTCTGAGCTAGAACTTGGAGTTTTGCTGCACTTCCTTTGAATCACTCAGTGGAAAAAAAGAAAATTAACATTTTCACCATTAAAAAAAATAGACAAAAACGTTTTCACCAAAGGCAATAGAAGGTCATTAATTCTTTTCATAAGGGGCAGAAGGCCTGCAGGTAGGAAAAATAACTGTAACACATTTTAACCTGGAAAGTCACTGGAGACAAACAAACATAGTACAGATTTAAGTGCTGTAAGCAATGCCTACATAAAATAGGAAATGATCTGTCTTTCAGTAGTTTTTCTATCACAAGAAAGTCACATCTTTCTTCCTTCAGCACCAATATCATTCAAAGCTTCTTACATTATTACTAATGGAGCTTGAAAAATTCACTTGACTGCTACAAACAAAAAATATTTCTGGCAGACACTGATACATTTTGAAGACTACACACTTCAATTTTGAACAAAACTCTAGGCTGTAATTTTGGGCACAAAACCCTGTCTGCTTCTGAAAGGCTAAATGCTGCAGATCTGCCTCCAGATCTTCTGGCAAGGGGGCTTCCAATGCTGCCTAGAGTTGCAGAGGGAACAAGAAAAAACTCAAAGACCAATGAGCTGGAGTATGAACACCCGAGTAACAAATTGCTTTGCTGTCTGCAGTAGGACAGCCGCAGTGCAGCCCTATAAATGGCATACAGGCCAATAAAAGCTCACAGTTGAGCAGGAGAAGAGGACGCATCGCAATGACAGGGTATGTATAAAGTATTATTAAGTGCATGATATAGATTATGATTGTCTTTAAGAAGCTGAATGGTTCATAAAAGGCAGCAACACATATTTCAAGCAGTGATTAAGATCAGGATTTGGTCTGTTTCAAACCCTGACCAATCTTTCTTTTCTTTCCATGTTATTTAAACTATTGCAAGATGACAGAATCTAGCAATATTGAAAAATTTCTCTAGACTGTGTTACCATTTAAACTCCAGCTGATATTTAACAGCAACAGCACAAAAAAGTAAGAAAAAAAAAACTCCACAAAAACAAACAAATGCCTAGAGACTAAAATGCATGGGAACAACCTCTGAACATTGCAAATCAGAAAACAGGAGCTCATCGTATTGTATACCACACTAGAAGATAAGCTTTTGACACACTATAATCACTAACAAATCTCAGCTCAACATTTTAGAGGTGCCAACTGTTTGTTTCTCTCTGGTATTTTAGCAAACACTCTTGTTTTTATGTCTGCCAAACCAAAGCACAGGCATTTGTACTCAGCCACAGTTATTGGCAATACATTACCTTTCTCTTACTTTCTTTTTACCTTTATCTTCCCTTATCTTTTGCTCTTGTTTCAGCAAAACTTTTTCCCACCCTCAGCTTTTAAAATAAACAAATATATTTATGCACATATATATAGTTTTCTGCTTCTACTATCCCTAGTGTGATAGATTTCAGTCTGTTCACTATTTACATAGCAAACTGTAAACACTAAAAAGTCAGACTCACTAACAGCAAGAATTAGCATATGCAGTACAATCAGAGAGAATCTATCAGAAATAGTCTTGTGATGAAAATAATTAAATGATAAACAGCATCCATGAGTAATAACTTCATCATTTTACATTAAGAAGAGCAGAATGACATTACTATAAGTCAGACTTAGAAATACAGGCATTGCTCGACAGTAACATCACACGGTACTTCAAGTACTCACATAAAAGTAATGCAACGTTTCAGAGAGAAAACTGTTAAAAATTGTTTGATGATACATGACAACATAAATTTACATTGGATGGCTTCTTTAAACTAGCAGCTTCAGAGGTAATCACTGTAAATAAAGATAGTGTTTTCAACAAACCCTCATATCACAAAAGCATCCAGTGAAAGAAACAATGATAATGAATAGATGCCCCAAGGGAGTGGGGGAACAAACCAAGAAACCCATTTTCTGTTTTTCTCTCAGAACAAGAATTTTGGAGGCCCTGTGTCACACATAAAATAAAAAAAAATGCCTTTTATAAAAAGCAAACATGGCCTCTATTGACCTTCCGTATAATAAATAATAATTTCCACCTTTCCACGTTATCAGCCTCTGCAGAACAGTCCAGGTATGCTAGAATCTGTTTCTCCAAGTAACTGTCAATGTTCTCCTCTGTCACGGAAGATGCGCTGAAAACATTCTGGATGGTTGAATTTGAAAATATTGCCTCATATTTCCCATCAAAAATCAACTGCAATAATGATCCACTTTCTGGGAAAAAAAAAAAAAAGAAAAAAGAAAAAAAATCAGTGTCAATTTTGAAACAACTTTGTCTTACAAGAGCTATTCAAACCAAAACATACACCACTCCTCTTTCAAGGAATGAATCTTCATTTACATTGCAGTAAAAGTGTAGTTGCGTTGAAACTAAAGAACAGCAGCAGCAGACGTCACTTTATTCAAAATAAATTTTACAGAACTTGTATGAATGTTAGTGACATACAAACTGTCAGATGAATGTAAAACACAAACTTGCACTGAAATTACACACTAAATACATATTTGAAAGGCAATCTATGTATACTACAAATATTGAAGACAACTTCACTTATCACAAGAGGGTTTTCTTCCTCCAAAACATTTTACATGAGTGTGCTCCAGCAAAATCCTATAGACAAGACAATAACTTCACAGACTGGAGAACCCTTTTAGAGAAAACACGACAAATAAAAATGGCTCAATACTTGCAAGAGTTCAGTAAATAGATTCTCATGTAAAACTGCAGAAACTACTCAGTCCTTCCTTTAAATGCTTAGCACATTCACAAAGAACAGACAATATGATTTTATCTTCATAAAAGAATTATTCTCTTATGATAAGTTTACTATCTCATTGAGAAGTCCGCACATGGAATCAGATTCTTAGGAGTAACTACTAAGGTCGATTTGGATCCATGAATGTTTGTCCACTGAAACCTTTCAAGACAAATGGAAGTCATCAAGTGCTATACATTTAATTCCTAAGAAGCTTTGTTCACACAAGGTATCTTCCCTTTTTTTCTTCAGATACGCTACAGTGCAATCAATAGCAGCTGTTAAAACAACTTCATCATGTTTAAACTGTCTATTCTTGAGAAAAATCAGTATCTGTGTATGCTGCAGCTGTGGCTACAACTCATGTAGATGACTAACTGGTTTTATACTGATGCAGATGCTGGTAATGGTGCAGCTGAGGAAACGCAGAGGTCCGCATAGGATAGGTGCCTCAATATTAATTTGTGATTCCAGTTGGGAATTGCAGCTCCTATGCACTCAGTGTTACCATAGCTACACTAATATTAGTACTTGAGCTAGCAATTTAATGCTAGCACAGCTATAGATCCAGCCCCAAGATCATCCAGCTAAAACAAGTATTCTAAATCTCAGATGTATGGGAAGACAAGTGAAAAACCAACTTCAACAGCAGCGATGGATGACTTGGTAGGAATGGGTGATAGAGATACGTTCATTCTAATCTCTCTGGACCAGGCTGTTGACCGCAATTTACTTTTGTTCTTTACAACAATGATCAACTGAAACATGTAAGAGATCATTTGTTCTAGATGATTTAACACTTTAAGCTGTACCTGGAAGGACATATACAAAAGAATAGAATTGGTTCTGCAGCCCTGCTGACATCATCACAGAGAACAGAAATAACAACAAACTCTTTCTCCAATCTATGTTTTGGTGAGACTTTCTTTCACTAAACTTCTTTATATTGGATTATAGTTGCCCAGACAGGTTATGCTGTAGCTTAAGGAATGGTTATTGGCTGTGAGGACACTAATGAAGAATACTGAGGTTTTTTTCTTTCCAACAATGCTGTAACAAAACTGTAAGTGCATAAAATCTCCCTTGGATTCAGTATTTAGCTTCTTATAAGACTCCATACAAATTCAGGGTCAGTCTTTAAATTTAGTTTCAGGATCATCAATAGGAAGGACTCACGTAAGTGACAACTAAGAATCATCACAAACCCCACCGTTTTCTATCTCTACTGCAAGACACCTTTCTTCAACAACAGTCTTCCCGCATTTTGCAGCGGCACACTACTTAAAAAACAAAACTAAAAAAAAAACCCAACCACAAAACAAACCAAACAAAAAACCTCACACACACCACAAACAGCATGAACAACTCTCAGTGAAAAGAC
Organism: Balearica regulorum gibbericeps; assembly: GCF_011004875.1. Taxonomy (NCBI): domain Eukaryota; kingdom Metazoa; phylum Chordata; class Aves; order Gruiformes; family Gruidae; genus Balearica; species Balearica regulorum. Next base: position 90,939,962 of record NC_046186.1, on the reverse strand, counting down.
AGGACAGATCTGACAGATGTCAGTCACATCACCTAACATTCCTGGACAGTACAATGGTTAAGGTTAAACAAGAAGTAATAACATAAGGAAACTGAGCTGAGTAGTTCTGTCCAGTTCTCTTCCAAAATTCACTAAGTGCTTGGGTAAGGATAAATGAGTCTTTCAATATGCTACAACCTCTGAATGTTTTAAACAGCACGGCATGTGACTTGAGCACAACTGTATTTCTAGCCTGTCTGAAATATGGAAGTGCCTTTTTGTAACAAAAGTTACATTTTAAAAGCTGCTGTGTTCCCCTGCAGGAAAGCCAGTAACAACCTAATCAAGTCCCCTCAAGAGACTACCTTCCATTGTTCCCACAAACAACTACGACTAAATAACTAATAAAATACAGAACAGCTAGCTCATGCCAGACTTTTACTCCTCATGTTTTGCTACAAGAGTGAGTTTCATATCACTGCCAAATTCAAACAGGTCGTCTTTCACTCGCGGGTCATGAGGCCCTCGAGGGAAGCACCGTGATTAAAAGCCCGCCGAGTGCCGACATGAAGCGGGCTGTGGGGCGTCTGCCAGCCACCGAGCGCAGGGCAGGGACTGCCGCCGCCGCCGCAGCCTCTCCACCTGAAGCCCCGTCGGACCGGCAGGGAGCGGCCGAGAAACTCCGAGGAGAAAGCCCCGGCGCGGCAGCCGCAGCTCTGGCCCCAGCCCTGCCGGCAGTGCCCATCGCGCTCCTCCAGCCTGACGAGCCCAACGGGGCTCCCCCGCCCCGCGGCGCCGGCAGGAGCCCCCCGGAACCTGGCGAGGGGCAGAAAGGGCGGGAGGAGGGAACACGACCGCCCCCGGTGAGGGAGCGAGTATAGGGAGTCGCCAGCCGCGGATCCGGCTCGGCCTGGGGCAGGCGGACACGTCGGTGGCTCCGGATACCCACAGCAACGGCCGCGCACAACGGCAGGGCACCTTCCCCGCGCCGGTCCGGGACCTCCCCTCACCTGCCGCCGCGACTTCGCCCTGCTTCCACTCCAGGGACTCCGCCGCGCTGAGGAAGCCCCTCAGCAAGGAGCGCTCCAGGGCCAGCATGGTCCCGTCGCCCCCGCCGCACTGCACTGCACTGCACTGCACTGCACTGCACTGCACTGCACTCCCACCTCGCCCGCGGCTCGCGACCCCTGCACTGACAGGCGCTGCCGGCACCGCCTCAACCCATGTGCAGGAACCGGCCGCAGGGAGCTGCCATGACACTCCCGCCAGGCACGCCGGGAAGGCACGGCGCCGCGCAGGCGCGGCGGCAACCCGACTGCACGCCCCGGCGCGCCCGTTCCTGTCAGAGCGGGGAAGGTGGGAGGAGGCGCGTGCGCGCTGCAGGGGCGGGGGCTGGAACGGGAGCCAAGGAGTGCCACCCCAGGCGCGGCCGGAAGCCGCGTGCCTTGCACGAGCCCCGCGTGCGCGGGGCGGGGAATGGGGTGGGGTGTTGGGAGGGGAGGGGAGGGGGCGGGGCGGCCCGAGCCGAGCTGTTTCTCTTCCCCTTGCGGGAGCTGACGTTCGTGCCGAAGCAGTAGCTTGTGAGGCACGCGTACATGTACGTACGTACGTATGCGGCGTCTGCCTATGCGCTTCTGTGTGGAGAAGCCTCCGCGGAGAGCGGCAGGTGCCGGCTGAGGCGCCCAGCCCTGAGGGCGAGGCGGGGCGGGGCGGGGCAGGGCCTCGTGGCGGGGGCGGGCTCCGCGTTGCCGTGGGTGTGGCGGCGGGAGCGGCTCGGGCAGCTGCTGTGTGGGCAGCGTCCGTGCCTCTGTCCGTACGAGCTCGGCTCTTTTACTTACTGCGTGATGTGCCCCTGTGTTTTCTCTCAGGCGAGGTTCGCACCGGATCGGGAAGTTAGAACGTGTAAAACCAATTCTTTAGCGGTATATGTGAGAAAAATGATAGTGTTTCACAATTAAAGTAGGTAAGACAGAAAACATTAAGTATGATTAGTAACCAGGCAGGATTTCTTTTGCATAGGTATTGTCTAGGTACCTGCATACCTGAAGGTGGTTTGGACACAGATGTGGGGTTGAATTGGCTTAATTAGATTTAAAAGGAGGTGAGGACCGTGGTCTGCTCCATCTGTCCAGATACCTACAGGAACATAATTCTGGCCCATTGTTTCTGAGCTCTTCACTTTCATCACGTGCATGTGCCTCCAAAGAGGAGAAACAAGGCCATGCCTTCCTGCTCATTCAAATTGGAATGAAGCAGTTGAAACAGTAAAAATCTCTCAGAGTTGCTAATGAAACGTGAAGGTAATCAAGTCAGAAAACAGAAGGCCATCACAGCAGAGGACAAACTCTGGATATGGAAAGATGGCTGTTCTGAAGATGACTAGTATAAAGGTTGAAATTCATTTTGCTGTTAGGTGCAGTGTGTAGTATAATGGAATAGAGTATTTGTCAATGTTTGTTATTCTTCAAGAATTAAAAGTCTTTTCATCATGCTTCCATATCTGACATAATCATTAAAATTGGAGGAAGACAATGCAGCATTTTATTTCAAGGACCATAATAAGTTACCGTCCATTTGGGTTTAATGTACAGGCTGTTAATTTCAAATTTAATTTTAACCAGATTTATAAGACCAAAATGCAGTTAAATAAGAATGTTGCTTTTCAACTTATTTTCTGACTTGAAACAATACATTCTATTTCTATCAGTTTTGGCAGGAAAATTGTTAGATATTTATTAAAATAAAAATTCCTATTGTGAGATTTTCTGCTTTTTATTTTCAGGGAAAACTGGTAAATAAAATTTTCTGGGAATAAATAGTTGGTAAATATAACTAGTTAATAAAAATGAGGAGTATTTTGCTGTCTTTCTCACCTCTGCCATTTCCCCCCCTACAATTCAGTTCCAGATGTATCTAGAAACTATAGCAGGTATGTGGGCAGGAGTACCACCAGCAGGAACTAGTGCACTCCTGACTTACACCGGACAGATATAAAAGGTGGTTTTGATTGCTTATCAGTTGCCATTTGCCACAGACTTACTGGCCTGCTATTTAAGCTTGTTTCCCTAAACAATTTGAAGAATATACATATATTTCTCGAAGAACAATCAACAGGTTTTGTTTCCATTTAAGGATTGCTTCTGCCAGTTGGCTGAAAGGGAAGCAAGCCTTTTGCAATACTGTGTACTGCAGATTCAAGGTTTTAGCATAGTGCTTCTTATTATTTCTGAGCAGGAAGTAGATAATCAAACCTTCTGATAAAAGTTGTCAGAGAATAACCTTCATCTCCAACTTTTTTCCAAGACTGTAAGAAAATTATCCAGATAAAGTGTTGTGCTACTGTGGTATCTGAACTAGCACATTTAATGTCACCTTGCAAGATACCTGTGCTGCTGTTTTGATGCAGTATTTATCTTTTGATGCAGGTTTTTTTCCTAAAACCTTTTAAAACAGATGATCTCATTGTGGACTACCAAAAAACTGCTACCTGTAAAAAAAGATTTGGTAAGTTTAAAGTAAGTATTATTAGCATAGACATTTATTATGACATTTTTAACAATGAGCTGCTGTTTGTAAAAGCTGCTGTTAGATGAATTTTAAATTCATCCTCAATTCCATGTGCCGGGTCTCTGGTATTGGTGAAGAAAGAAGCAATTGTGTTGTATGCCATTTTTGAACAATAGTTGATTTGCTATTTGAGGGGTGGGAAAGGGGAAGAATTGTCAAGGAGGAAACCCATTCATTGGTGTAGCAGGATGAAGACTTGCATGATTGTGTAACCAAACTTCTGCAATTTTAAAGAGAGTTATTTGATGTATCTGGTGAGAGGAGGGAAGCTGCAAGGCTTGTATTGGGGAATTCTATCAGCTTTTCTTACTTGACTCTATTAGTTCAGTCAAGCTATATCCCAGTAACCAGTTATTCTTTGTGTGTCATCATATGTAAGGTTACATCATCTTGAGTTACAGCATCAGAAGCATACTTCAAGCTAGTTGGAAGCTTAGTGGCCCCCAAAAGACATCAGCTAAATGTTCAAACTATATTCTTCAGTTTTGCCAAGTTAATGCACAGGACCTCACTGTAAGGAGAGAAGTGATCCCTTAAAAAGCTTCCAGCATACCTACAGCTTTTCCAGTTACATTTGCAATTTAAAAATAAACCTAGAATTACGGTCTTGAGGTGACAAAAGCAAAAGACTGACAATTACTATACAGCGGTTACAACCTACTAGTAGTATATCTCAAATGCAGGGACTGATGCTTCACTACATTCGCAAACTATCATTGTGTCCGTTGGTTCTCTTCGGTCTGACCAGTTTGCCAACTTAGGTTATGCTCTTGCTTCCCCTAGGCCCTGAATAACAAAATCACTGCTCAGTCAGTAAGGTGGAGGTAGAAGAGCTACCCTTCTAATGCGCTAAAGTAATAGTGTTAGGAAATTCTTTTCTTTTACTAAGAAAAGTAAACTACAACTTTATAAAGCAATAGCAGGGAGAGGCAGTGTAGGCCACTGCACAACACAAGAAAAGAAAGAGTGATTCAAACCACTCTTTGAGAATGTACAATGAAGAACATGGCCAAGTTGCAAATAGCTCTGGATGACTCTTCTCTGAAACTGTGGTGGCTGTCTTAAAAGTGCTGACATTAATCTTCATTGATCATTTAGAAAATATTATATACTAATATTACTGTAAGATCAGTATCCAAGATCAGTAAATAACTAGACAAAGATAAATTAGGTCTGGAGTAAATACATACTTTGTCTGTAAAACAAAGTTGTAAGATCTGAGGTGCAGTTTTCCCACTCTTAGTAGATTAGTTTTTCTTAAAATTTAGCCATTCATTTAGTATTGTCTATTTGCTGTACATTTAGCAAATGTTTCTCTCTTCCTTCTTTCTTCTTCTTTCTGTCACATCAAAACGTACCTCATCTGAACTTTCATAAACTAATTCTTGCCTGGTTAATTAGCAGAAATTTGCTCTGCCTCAATTACATAGCATCTGTGAGTTTTCAGACGAAGAAACCAAGGCTTACATGAAAATAATTCAATTTACTGTTTGGCAAAAGAAGAATTCAGAAATTACTTTCTCATTAAATAAGCATGTCATATCATGCCTGAGTTTTCAAAGGGTTTAATGCCTTCTCAAATGAGCTCACATAGAATCATTATCGCATGATGTCTTAGTTTTTTATACAGCAACATTGCCTGTCTGTTTTTGGTAGCTTCAAAAAGAGAGAGAAGGGTTTAAAATGATTTTTTTTTTTTTTTATTAAAGGGCTTTCATTCATTGGATTCTCTTTGTTGGTCTGGAGAAATAAAGCTGAACAAAATTGGTTCCAATCACACTACATGAAATGGAAATTTTAGCTGGAACAGATAGAATCTTGTATTAAAGCTACATGATAACTTCAGTCTCTTTTGTGCACTCAGTAATGTTATTATCTTTTTCAACATGGAGTATGAAAAGTGCGTGGTGACCTGTAGGCAGAAATGTGTTTTTGAGATTACCTCACATTATTTACCTCATAAAAGAATGGCTAGTTCTGGTGTTTGGTATACATGTGTTTGTCACAACCAGTTCAGGGTGGCTACCATGCTTCTACTGTGTCATCGCTGTGGGACTGTGCTGGCATGAGCCTGGTAGGTTAATCAGAAATACTGATTAGGACAGGCAGTAAATGAAGGGGTGACAAGTTTCATAGTCTGAGAACCTGGTTGAATTCCTAGCATACTGTCTTTCACCAGGGAACAGTGAAGCTCTTGGTTAGTCAAGAGCACAATTTTCAATTGTGCTTGAAAATCACTTACAGTGCTGCTTTTTCTGTTCGTCGTCCAAAGTTTGAGGGATCTCTGTGACCCTAGACCTCAGTAAGTTTTGGTGTGTGACACAGAGAATAAGGACCATTGGTCATCCCTGTTTTATAATGTAAGATTTGGTGAGTATTGTGGATGAAAGGGAGTGTGTGTATGGATGTGCGTGTGTGTTAATTACAGAATATTCCATGTGAATAAGCAGAAAAATACCAGATGTGTTTTCGTGACTATTTTTACAACAATATAATAAGCAATTCTCTTCAACATTCTGTCTTAGATTCTGAAAAACACAAGTTAAATTGTTATATGATTAAGCATTAATGCATGTTACACAAATTGTATTGCAAAATTGGTTTAGATCTATAGAACGGCCACCAAACTCTTAGATGTTACAATGTACCTTCCAATATGATTCTTCCAGCTAATTAGCATGAAGGATTTTACTTTAATAGTGGTATTAGTTTAAATGCTCTGTGGTAAGTTACAATGAGAGACAGGAACATCCTGCCTGATGAGAAGCGTACTATCCTGAAAAAACTTGCGGTTGCTTACATCTTTGCCAAATAGCACAGATATGTAGTTTGATGTTTTCTATTCAGAGAATTTCCCTTAGCTTGGACTTCTAAGCAAAGTAGATGCAATTTTTTTATTTTTATTTTTTTTTTAAACAAGGGCACAAAAATTTTTCTTCCTGTGTTTTCTACTCTTTTCTCTGAAACGTATGTTCTGGATGAGGAGGTATTTAGTGATTGGGGTGTGGTGCCCTATATGTCAGAGAAGTACTTTTTTTGCCATCTCCATTTTTGTCATCTGAGTTTAAATTTGCTTAGGTTCAGCATAGTTTTGCTGTGTAATAGAATCACTTGTGCAATAATTATGACAAGTTAATGTTTTACAATATTTTCAAATGTGATTTTGCATAACATGGAGCATCACTGAGTATGCTGTTGGTCCTCTAGAGTTTGAGGTAGGCAAAACCGACTGCAAACGTTAGAAGTTGCAAAGAAGAAGGTTCTAGCAAAATAAATAACTAGATTATAGTGGAGGGAAGTGAATGGAGAAAAAAATATTCACAAAACACCAGTAGGCCTTTAGCAACCTAAAATCTGCACTAAAGTGAATCTTCATATTCTCCATAATTAATTTCTCCCTAAATCTTTGAAACTACTAGCTTGTTTGAGGATTATCTGTCCTGGGAAGAACAGAAACAAGATAAACATTCTCTTTCAAAGCCTGCCTCAAAATGACTGTCAATATTTATGATATATTTATAATTTGACACAGTGAAGGATTGATGAGATCATTAGCAGTGCGCTAGGATGACTCATTTTGCTGTCCTTCATGACTGCTTCTGCTGAAGTCTATACTTCTCCTGTCTGCCCAAAGAAGAAACTTTAATATGTTCTGAGCAGGCTTCCAGAGAGTTGGAGGAAACCGACCCATTCTTTTACAGTCCCCGAAGGTGACCAAAGGATTCTTCAAATCTCATAAGTTTTCTGTGTACTGCCAGTACCCACAATGCTCTCAAGAGATTTTTCATTCATTTTGCAGTTGTTCATCATTAGACTTCACAAGCATCAGGAAATCTGTTGGGGTCATTCACAGTCTCTTACTTTCCACAGGCAAAATTCTTGGTATAGATAACATTGGGATTTGATTTTCATTGACATGTGTAACTTACATAAAATCTTTCAGATCCTATGGTAAAGCAAATGGTGTCCATTCCCCTTCCATGTTTCCTGTGGCTAGTAGGATGAAAAGAGGTTCCCATAGGTTTTCCAACTGTCCTTCTCGGTAGCAGAATTATGCTTTACTTTTGTTGCTGTGGGAAATTCTTTCTTCTTTCTGCCATTGCAGGTTAAGGAACATTCTAGTAGGGTTATGAGTAGGGAGCAGACTAGAAATGCACATGATGAGAAATTACTTTTTATATCTTGTTGCATGCCTGAACTCTGCTGATCCATTGTACATCCATTCTGTTCAAAGGCCGATTGTAGCAATTATTAATAAAAATAGATTAAGATGTAGTAAGGGATACTCCATGTCTCCATGTTAATTTATGTTCTGCCACAAAATAAATTACAGGGCATGGTGACCATACTTTGAACATAAGAGTAGGGAAAATATTCATACTGTCCTAAACTTGTTTACTTGGGAAAAAAGCAGTTGCTTTAGACTTCTGTTGCATCTCAGAGGAAGGCCTTTTCTTGTTCAACTTTATGAATAGAAAATTATTAAAGGCAAAACAGTTCTGGCTTTTTGGTCCTTAACTAGTCTTGAGTCTTGGTTTTAGGATATTTGTCTGAATTGCCTGAGGTTCTCTTTGGCTATGTGGTACCTCTGGCTTTACTGATAAAAAGTGGCCTGAAACAAATAAGGTCATTTTATTAAGGATCAAAAGTTGGCTAAAACCAGATTTTCAGTAATGAATTTGGGAAAAAAAAGGCAAGGAAAAAAGCTTATAAGAAAGTTATTAGAGATGTGGGAATCTATTAAGAGCTGAAGAATACTTTTTGTCTTTGTATGGATTCACACAGAGCAAAAATATGTTGGTGGTGTGACATCCCAGAGTGGCTTTGAATTGTCTGAATCACAGAGCTGCATCATAATGACTCATTCTCATTGCATACTGACATCCCTGCTGGGAAAGAACTGCTGATGCTCCCTTGTAGCAATTTCAGTTTGCACATTTTTGTTCTCTCCTTCCACTGAAATTTTTGTTCTTACAGACATCTACAGTTGAGATTGCCTACTTTAAGAAGACAGGCACTGTTTTGCAGGTGCAGTATGTCATTTATTTCTGTATTAGAAGCCAGTATTCACTCCTCCCAATGGAAAAAGAATATAAAATCCTATGTCGTGTCTCTAGGAGCTTTGTTATAAGTGAAGTCCCTCCCATGTCAACACACAAGAGGATAGTAACACAAGCACCACTTGCAGATTTGTACTGTTTATGTACATCATTCCTTTATATATTGCACATGTAAACCCTTTAAAGATGCTAATCCTTACAAAACAAGTAAGTGAGCAGCCACTGAAAAAAAAAGCCTTTCTAAAATAAGATGATCAACCAGTGCCATGAATTCTTTTTATACAGTTCCACTTGGCTCAGAACTATCCTTGCTGGGATGAAACAGTACATATCCTGTGTTTTTCCCCACCATAGATCAGTCCTAGAACGAGTGAACCAGGAACGGCACACAAAGTGGATGCTTCACTAATGATACATTCTTCTAATCTCTCTGGATGAAGATGAGACATTGTGTTTTCAGGGCAGATTTCCAAATTTATGCTGGGGAGGGGAACCCAAAACATCCTTTTCCCAGAAATTCTGATTTAATTTTTTTCCTCTTTTCATCTTGTATAACCTTGGTGACACAGTAGGTGATCTGTCCTTCCACAAAGTCATTAGATTTTTTACTTGCTGCATTTTTCACAAGGACTTCTCAGGTGTACGTTAGTATTACTGCCAAATTCTTGTCAGCACACGGGCTAAGAGCATATGACTTGATCTCTGACAAAAGTCCTACAGGATTTGCTTCTAAAAATTGATAATCCCACACAAGATGAGGAGAGATCAGGCCAAAGAGGCATAGTGATAGTGCTGTCCTGAATAAAACTTAGAACTTCCAGGGAATAGGTTTTTGAGTCCCTGCTGTTGCCTGTGTCTTGATAATATTCTCAGATCTTTGTGTCCAGATTATTTTTTTTAAAACTTTATGAACCCAAACCTTGCCTTTTCTTATCCGGGATAGTGAAGCTTAGGTTATTTGATTCAAATTTTCCTTTGGAGGTGGCAGTAATTCTAAGGCTGAGCACCAATTCATCGTTCCCATGCTGGATGCTCACATGCCATTTCAACCTTTAATGCAGTTAAACTTTGTAAAATTGTTTAGCTAAGTTTTCCCTTATTATCAGATAATCCTCCTTAGAATTAATTTATAAATTCTTTTTTTCAGCAAGAACTTTTTGGAGTGGTAAAAATGCATTTTTACATTTACTCATTACATTTTAATGAGTATTTTTTTAATTACAGAAATAAAGTATGATAATTTAAAATTTTCTCAATAAAATTAAGTATGTGTGTCATCACAGGACCTCTGAATGCTCAGAAAAAAAATTAAGAATTCTTTACCCTTAGGGACAGGTGGTTTTATTTTGGTTTTTTTTTTTTTTTTTTTTTTTCCCTGACAATGGCTAAAGAATTAGGGAACCAGAAGGTTTCACTTAAATTCCTTAGCTTTATTTTTTCCATTAATCAGTAGTTCTCAACTCCTCTCTGGTTTCTTTCTTATATTTTGCTCTTTTCTTTATGAACTAGACTATGAGAAAAGAGTTACGATGGTATTTAGTCAAAAAAGAAAAGCCTTAGGGGCGTTCGTGGTAGTCTTCCCATTTGTAAAAATTGCTATAAAGAGGACATAGTGGATGTTTGCTCAGACTTTTGTGGTCTTCTGAGGGTAGGAATTTTGCCTAAATGATCTCCTGACCACCCTGATGAAGCTTTTTCCTTGTGATTTTGTCTCCTCTTAAGTTTTCCTCTGAACCTTGAATCCCTTTGATGGGAGAAGGCAGTGCACACATTTGGTGGCTCTGAGATACACTTTGCAGCTGTACTGGCATAGAAACAACTTTCATCAGTATGGACCTTTACTGGTCTGCTCTGTTGAAGGTGTAGTCAGGACAAGGGAGATGAGATCTTTCCATAGATGGTTGTGATCTGATAAACAAGCATGTGCGTTGTTTAGAACTATGTATTCCATTTGCAGTGCTGCTCAATTGTACTTTAATACTTTTTAGTCTAATGATTTTAGAAAAATGATTCAAAGCATTTAGTCAAATGCTTCTCAAAAAAACTCAACAACAACAACAAAGAACTTTTCCTCCTCTTCTCTTCACCCAGGCAGAGCCCCAAAATGAAGAATAAATCATCTCATTGTGGGAATGACACTTGCATGACCTTAGAAAGACTAGGTAGAATTACAGGTTTGATTGGAAATTGCTGCCACTCTTCTATTGGTGTTTTTTGAAGTTATGTATTACTCAGTCTTAATGGCATTAGATATTTCATCTACAAAAATAATGCTTTATTACTTTTCTGGAAACTTAGGTTACCAACAGTTGTGTGTTGCTTTCCTTCTTTTCTATATATAAGTATATTTTTTAATAGCCAAATTTAGATTGCAGAGGCAACATTGATACTAACTGGCTTAGAGCCAGATTCTGATAGCATCACAGTATGGTATAGTTCAAGACTTAATTTAGTCTGGCTTCTAGTGTGAACAGATTCTCCTCTAATGTCATCTCTTTGCTCCTGACATAGAATAATAGCTATTTCTATTTACATCTCATTTTCAAGCCATAACATTTCTATACTAAAAAGGGAAGAAAGGTACAGGATAAACATAGTGTCCTTGTATAGCTGAGTGTTTTCTGGAAGAATAAATGTAGGTGGACTTGATTTTCATCCTGCTCTCTTAAAAATGAATAAAGGTAAGATAAGGCTTGTATCTTTAAGTCACCTAGTTAGTGTAGCAATATATGTGGGTTTATATTGTGAAGCCCTCCAATTTAACTTAAATGAATCTGTTGCAGGGATTTAATATGTGAAACCTGACTTTTGCAGAGACTACAGGTCCTTGTTAGAGAAGTTACGCCTGGCTTATACTTGTAAGTAATATTGTGCCTTGATCTTTTTGTTTTTAAATATGCAGAATCACAAACACATTTTCCCATTGTCTAGTTCCTTATCTCTCCTTGCAACAATTTACTTCTTAAAGTCTTTCTTGACAGAGTAACAAAATGTATTTTCTTTTTCTCACTCTCAATAAGCCATACCATCCTCCATTTCTGGCAGAAAGGTTTCTAGTTTCTCCAGGTTTGCAATCAATTATCTGCAAACTCTGCTGCTGGGTTTGTTTCATAGTATTTGTATCATCATCTTACTGCTTATTGGGATTTGAGTTTTATATGCATGGGATCTTTAATCACCTTTTTTGGCATCTTAACATCTGGAATTAATTTAAGCAGATGAAAGAGATCAATAGGTAAGGTCTTAAATATTCTTGATAGCCAGATGCTGCTGTATTTTGCATGCAGAAGTCTTCCAGCTGCTGTCAGGTTGACAAATGAACTGAGTTTTGAATGTGTCCCCTGTTTACTTTAACGGCCGAGTGTTCACGTATTCCAGACACCATGTTCTGTCTCTGCATTGAAGTGCATGGGCCTAATAGCAGGGAAGCTTCATATTTATTAGTTTATAGTACATTTCTGGTTTAGTCCTGTCAGAAATAGTTAATTTTAAACATTTGTAGGTATCTTCAGACAAACTCCAAACACAGAATCTTTTAACTGGTTCAGACTTGCACATGGGGCATTTGGGGGACGAAGAGGAGGAGCTTATTTCAGTAGCTGGCTTTAAACCCTAGAATTGAAAATTTAATTTTCTGTCAGCTATATTCTCAAGAATTGTTTTTTGAATTTGCTATAAATTAAAACTGTCTCACCTTAGCGAGTATACAGATATTTCAGTTACTCTTAGATATTATTGCATTATTCCAACCTTTTCAAACAAACTTAAAAGATCTATAGCAGTTACTACATTCTCTAATATTATTTATGGTGAGGACTGGTATCAAAATACACACACTATCCTGCTGTAGGAAGGTCCCACACCTGTTGTCACAATGTAAACCCTTGAGATTGTTGACACACAGGTTGGAAGGTAATGCAGCATGTGGGAGCATAATTTAAAAGACATTATAAACTATGTTTTCATCGTACTACCAGAATAATTGTAAAATTCAAGACATGAGATATCATAAAGATTTTATTGTTGCTTAATGACTTAGGAATAAAAAAAGAGGGAAATCCCACGGGTCTAAGCACAGCCAAAATCTCTGCCAAGGTGCAATTTGGAAAGATGCCATTTAACCTCTAGGAAAAGATCCTGCCAGAAGCTTGGACTAATAACAGTGTTCAGACTCACTGCCTGAATAAAAAGACTTTACAGTCTATTGGGTTATGACGATACATAAAAATATATTAACAAATCCCAATAATGGGAATAATACCAACATCTTAGTCCTACATATGATTGAAAATAAACAAAGCACTTAACATATGGGAGCAGAAAGAAACTATTCAGCCCCTGTATTATGGTTATTGCTAGCCTGATTTCCTAGGGAAAACAGATCTACGCAGCCTTGTCTTGCTGACTGTCCTCATTTAATACATTCAGAACTCACTGGCCATGGTCAGCCAAATTGTCTCTAAGATTATTAAGGTTTTTCTACGTTTGTGAAAAAGCTGGATAGATAAGGAAGTAGAACAGCCCCAGTTTGGGTCTCATGCATGAAGACTTTGGTGGTGTTACGTAACCGAGAACTCAGCCTTGGGACCGTGGGGGTGGGGAACCATCAAATGCCCTGAGAGCACAAAAAGCTTCAACTGGAGCTTTTGCAGTCAGCTGAGGCACAAATCAGTTGTAAGCCAGGCCTCTCTAACTCGTCTTTATGCAAAACTCCTGATTTAGTTATATCGCTGTGATCCTTAGAATTTCTGCTCACAGCACACAAATTTGGAACCTTCACTTTTCTCAGTAAATTTTTCTCTCTCAATTTCTCTTTGTATAATGTGGGGTTTTTTGTACCTATTACTGCTTTTCCAGTGTCATAGTATCCATGTACATCTAGGCTGAATTCTGCTGCCATTGGCAATGCAAGCCACTGTCATGGTTCACTTCTGTCCCATATTGCAATTAGCAGTGTAATTTTCTTTCATTATATGACAAGCTTACATTCACATCTTCTTTTCATCAATAAAAAAGTGTAGCCTAAAATATCCAGATTTCAGATGAGACAGAATTTGTGACTATAACTAATGCTGATGTCTTCTGGGGAGGGAAAAGGAAAAATGGATTCTGATGTACAGTGATTTTTTTGTAGTTTTTCTGTGTCTGTCATTGTAATGGTAGTTGTTGTCACTGTGTTCCAGACTTTCTAACAGAGGATGTGTTGCTTTGCTTCAGGTTACTAGCACAGTCTTGAAAAGACATTTCTGGAAAAAAAATACTACCTAAAGATGAAAGGGGAAAGGCTTTACATATTCTCTGTTGAGTCAGGTCTGCCAAAATCCTTGGATTGCAAAGTTCACAATGATTTTCTTAATTTCTCTTGGGATGCAATATATAATCTTACTGAAATACCTTTGATTGGTAGCAGGGCTTAACAGGGGTTTATGAGCAAGATATATAGTCCATGGACTGCAAAGTTTATAATTTAAACTAAAAAAATTTTGACAAAAAAAGTAGTCCCATTAAAATACCCACACCTGCCCTTGAAAAGAAGAGCTGAAAGTTGCCATTAGGTTCTATTTATTTCAATGAAATTGAAAGCTGCTGCTGCCACCCAGGCACCTTCATGGTGGTTCCCAGCTGCAGCAGCACTGGGTGCTTCCTTGTCACATTTAATGCTTTGTCTGGATGCCAGGAAATAAGCTGTGAATTTCTGGAACAGAGTTTATTTAAGGAAGGCATTCTTATTACTCACTGTGTAACAGGTCACAATTCTAAGTTACAATTTTCAAAGTGCTGACTGGGAGGGTAGGGCTTCAGGATGAGTGTCTGAGGCTAGAATTTTCTTTTTTAAAGCTAAAGTTATTTTCAAATCAGACTTTAATTAAAAAAAACAACAAAAAACCAACAACCAGCTAATTATGTGCAGCACTGGTAATAGATTCAAGCCAATCAGAAATAACTAGTTTTAAAGGAGTTTCCTTTGAACATTTACACAACACTCTCAGGCATCAGGGCTATGCTGATAGTGGGAGTCAAGTATAAAATGTTCTGTCTTGTTGCTTTTCTGCAAGGAAATCTAAACCTAATTAGTAAACATAAATGTTACTACTACTTTATTTGTGTAACTTGCAGGACTCCTAAATGATTCTTTTTAGCTGGCTTCACATTTTAACCCAAGAGAATGTGAAATTCAGCTTCCATGGCAAGAATGATTGTGGGCAACATTCAGAACTTCTCTTCTGAGGAACCCACCAAGAGCATGGGGCCAGCCAAGTTTTTCTCCTCCTTGTCCTTCATACAGCAAAAAGCAGCAACCATGGCCAAAAGTAACTGCTGACAAGGATATACTGTGGAAATCCTTTCCTGAGGATTCATAGAAAGATTGTTTGCTGAATGTGACTAGAAGATGTTAGCTGTCTTGTTGGTTCTTTAAAAAAAAAAGCCAAAACAGCTATCCCTGTTCTGATCTTTTTTTCATCCTAATGATGTTTATCTATACACCAGAACTAAAAGTAAGATAGGTTCCTTGCTCACATATGTGTCTGAATACCTTTCAGGATGGAAGGGTAGTCTCAGACACAGAAAAAGGGTGAGTTCCCAGAAGTAATGATCTAGTACTTCCACAGTCTTCATAATTTCCCTAGGCATGAGTGAATTCACAGCTTCCATAATGCATGACTTTTTGAAGATGATGAAGTAAAATATAATTGAAATTTAAATAAAACCAATGGTAAAGCTTGCTGCTTTGTGTGCTAGTGCAGCAGCAGCCTGGGGTTTTTTTTGTTGTTTTTTTTTTTTTTAGCACACACTTCCTGTAATCCAATATCTGCCCTTGGAAAATTTTACAGATTTCTCAGGTGGAGTACCTAGCTTTAAATTTCTTATAGTTTTTGTAAGTGAACCTCATACATATTATTCAAATGACTAGTTGAAAAGTAAAAGAGATGTTTTGTTGATAAATATTGCTGTGTGGAATGAGACATTGGTTTTATGTATAATTCTGGCAGCTGGGAGAAGTGTGAGAAACTTAGCAAGTTCACCACAGGATAATCTTCAAGCTGGAAGTAGCTTGGATGAAGGGTGAAATAAAACCAAGAATGATTTCTCTTAAAGTGATTCATCTGCATTCACCAAATATAAGAAAACAGTGACAGTTTTTTCTCTGGTCCTTACAGTACACATCAGTGCCACCAGCTAGACCATTGCTTACAAAGAGAATGCTCACATAATGGAGCACTTGCTGCTTTTCCCAGTTGTAGATATAGTTTTTTGAATAGAGAACATTTCAGTAATGGTTTTCAAGCTCACATAAATGAAAGATGAGGTCCTTTCTTTTTGAATGTCCAAAGTTATATTGTTACTTTTTCATATTAGGGTAGCACCTCTCATAGACCCTGCTGTGCTAGTCACTACAAAAACTCAGTATAAGCAGCACATCCATTTCCAGAGGAATGTAGTCTAAATTAAGTACTGCAATGGAACTGCTTTTCTTACTTATTGCCCAGGCTAATTTTCTTACATTTAATGGACTGTATTAAAATAGGGCCTAGAAATCTTAATCACAGCAGAATTGGATAACAGTCCTTCTCCCAGGACTATCAGAGGCACAGTGCATGCTGGCTGCTCTTTCTGGCCAGTGAGCTGGGGCAGGGGATTGCACAGCTGGAAGTGGGGACAGGGTCCCCACAGCATCTGAGCAAGGCAGACCCATAGGCCAGGGTCAGGTTCAACCAAGTCCAGATCATCATGCAAACTCACCGTGAGGAGGCAGGTCCAAGGTCAAGCCAGCCCAGGGGTTGGGATCAACATGGTCCATGGCTGTGACAGAGCTGGAGACCAACACTGTAACAGCCTAACTAAGGCAGAAATTGGTGGTCCTGGGCTGGGCTTAAATAGAGCTCCTGGGCCCATGGGCAGAGGTGTGTGTGGAGGTCCCAGGTGAGGCTGGTCAAGGCTGTTAAGGCCTATTAGTGCACTAGGGGCCCTCACAAGAATTCTCTCTGTGTTTAAGATGGGAAGATAAGAGCGATTAGAAGATGTACTTGGAGATGCTGTGGAGAACTAATGTAGTAAAAGGCAGAGAAAATATTATTTTCATAAGGCAGCTGTGTGAATAGCTGCATCTTGCCTGATTTTATCTTTTTAATAAAAAGGTCTGAATGCTACGTAAATAACAGAAATTGCTGCAAACTCTCCATGTATATACAATCAGTACATTGCAGGAGCTGTCATGGTACATACTGAAAAAGGATGAGAAAAAAAGTGTCAAGAAGTGGCATTGCAGACAGGCCTGGAAGGGTTTTGTTTTATTTGGTTCATAACGCAGTGTGAAAGACGGCATGAATGTAATGTGGAAGCAAGGGTAAATAGGCAATGGAAATAGACGTTGCTAGCTAAGTGAGGGATCAGGCTGTACCAATTTACATACGTGTATATTAAGAGCTCTAGGTCAGGAGGTGATGAATAAGGGGAGTGAGTGGACATTCAAGAGGTCTCATACGTTATTGTTACTGACAAGGAAAATAATTATTAACAGTAGCATTTTATGCTGAGAGTCATGTTCTGGAAGAAGCGCCTGGTAAGTTGTGGCAGCATTGCTGGTAGAGGTTAAGCATCTGGACAAGAGGTTCAGTGGTTGACTGAGACTATTTTGAAGTCTGCTTTGTTTCTTTGGAGTGCAATAGAATTTTTCAAGCAAATGAAACCTAGTCCATGTTCTTTCCTCCCCCCCCCCCCCCCCCCCCCCCCCCCCCCCCCCCCCCCCAATTTACATCCTTTTCTCCAAAAGACCTGTTGGTTATCTTGGAATAAAGAGCATTTCAGCCTCATAGCTCAAATACAGGGCAGATGGTGCCACTGCAGAATTTAAATAAGATATCAGCATCTTGTCACCTGTAAGCACAGTGGTTAGAGTTGTTCTGCAGTGCAGTCACAGGGATGTCAAAGGCAGAGGAAAGAGAAATTTTACTTCAGCAAATGCTGCTTACAACAGTTTTGTGAATTGGTTGATGCTATTCTTTGGCTTGCTGCAGTGCACCTGACAGAAAATCATTAGAGGAGCGAGACACACGTGCACACCAAAGTACTGTGAGTTTAAAAAAAAGAAAAAGTAGTTGGTTTCAGCATGTGGTAGGTTGAGGGAATTAGAGGGAATTTGATATATCCATAGCTGGCAGGTTTACTTTGTCAGCTTTTAGCATGGCTTTAGATGATAACAGGCCTCAGTGTAAGTTTGAAAAATATGCTACCTGTATCAACATCAAAGACAACAAAAATATGAATACACAGTTTTCTTGAAGTAAATACAGGGTTGTCAGCTGCAGGCTGTTCCAAAGTTGAACGCAACATGGAGAAGGTGTGCATACATTTCCCTTTTCATTTATATTACTATTGTCATTATCATTTAAACATTACACTAACATATTGCTCAAGTGAATCATTGTTTCAATTACTGAATTCCATTTTATATTTTCTTCTTAAAAGGGGCAGAAAGGTGAAGAGCTTGAAAAATAACTTCAATGGAACAGGATTATTTAGGATGCCATTTTAGGAAAAAATGGTGAAATTTTTACTGCTAACCTAGAAAATCCTGTAGGAGTTAAGAGAATTAGGCATCTAAGTATGAGGTAAGTACTGAACACAAAGAGTCTGGAATGGGAGACCTCACATTACCAGAAGAGACCATTTTTTAAAAAAAAGTCAAGCAAGGAAAATATAGAAGGGAAAGAAAAATGCAAACATTGGAAAAGTTTTAATAGTTTTTGCAGTGAGAATGAGATAAGTGAATGGAAAAAGCTATGAATTGATAAAGGGAGTCATCCAGGGAAACAGCACTCGAGAACACAGTGTTTGTGTTTAAAATGTTTTAGTGAGGGGAATTCATACTTGTTTTAGTCAGTGTTTTTTGGATCCAATTCCATGTTGCATCTCTTGAGAGTCAGCAGTAAAGATTCTGCTTTGGGGAGTTATACCATCCCAGATCCTGACTGATTGCTGCCAAGGTTTGTTCTCATTTAAGGTGCCATCCTCCAAGATGCCACTGATCCAGTATGCAGCTGTAGATAATCCAAAGCACTTCATATTGCACATTAATGTATTTCCTTTCCTGTCTCCCATATCAGTATTGACAAATTGATGAAGCTCACCAAAGCACATCAGAAGGAAAGAGACTATGTCATCCCTGACAGAACAAAGCAGAATTATTTTATTTGATTTTGCTTTTCTGTCATGATCAGCAGGCTCACACATAGATACGACTACAGATATACAACCTCTCTCTTTATGAAGGATAAGAACAGAAGGGAGGGGGGGAATTACTGTCCCTGAGGTGGTTGGTTTTTATTTTGATGTGTCATGTGAGAGGCAGAAGGATTCTGAAACAGTATGCAGCTGTATGGAAAAAGAAAGATTTCTGTTTGTTTTCTGTGTGTATTCAGGAGGATGGTTTACTGGTGATGTATTGGTTGGTTTTTTTGGTTGGGTTTTTTTTTTTTTCCCCCTGTACTATGTACTAAGGTTTTCCTGGTGCAAGGGAGTGTTAATGGTATGTCTTACCCCAAAAAATATATTTCAGAGCACATCTAGAGGAATGAAGCTGAATAAAAAATAAACAAACATGACTGGTGAAAGGATTAGATTGAATTCAACAAGAACCTGTCCTGTTGTAATAAATCAAATTACTTTAGGATCTAGTAAAATCCAGAAATAATTTTTTTATTAATTTTTTTTTTTTTTTACAGAGAAGGAAACTGACAGTTATAGGGTAAATTAAAAAATTAGCAGGGTAGAAGAGCTGAGGGTATACCTGCATGAGCAGCTGAGGTGGCCAAAGAGCTCACTGCCTCTGCAAATGAAAGGTCTCACCACCCTGCCTTCCTCCCTTGCTTCCATCCACACTGCCCTGCCCCTTCCTTGGAGGTTGCTCTCATACCCAGGAGACCTTTCCCTTGGCGGAACCCAGTTCCTGACAGGTTGCTCTTTGTACAGGCAATTTTTTGTCAAGTTGAGGATGACACTGCCCCAGTGACAGCAGTGGTCAGGTGAGCACTGGAGCTCACCTGGCAGCTGTAGGAGTGCAGATTTGAAGTCAGGAAAAAGGGACCATCCTCATTTCTGCAGCTGTGATCTGTTAGATCAAGTCACACTGTCTCATGTGGCTGTGTACTGTGCTTCAGGATGAAATGGATAATTAAAACATTTGTGTTAAATATCAAATCTGCTTAATTGTTGTGTAGACATAAACTGCCTTGACAAAATTGCTTCTCCTTTGGAGTCAGGTGTTGAAATATAATTTGGACATGAAAGAAACAAATAATGAACCAATCCATATTTTTAAGTGTTAGTTCTCTTTTGCCCAGACTAGGTAGTCTGCAAGCCCAGCAGGGCTGTGGTTACTGAGTATACCCACTGCTGCAGTAAGGAGTAGTTTACACCAGTTTGTTTTTCATCTGTTTTCCCTGAGCGGAAAAAAAGAGCAAATAATAGAAAAAAAATAAATGGTTTGAATCAAACCAAAGTCAGTCAGTTCTTCCAAAGCTTGACTTGGAGAGATCTTATACAAAGAAACACGGAGTAACAGCTTGGCCTTCTAGGTTTTGCCATAGTCTTTCCATTTTCCGTGATACCATATATATGTATATTTGTTCTACCATGCTGCTGTAGCCTTTAAGGAAATAGTTGCATTTTGGTTAAGGCATAGACTGCAATTCAGGTAAGGTTGGTTGCTTTTGGGGGGGAGAAATAAAATTCTGTTTCTGTCCTGTACCACTCTTCCATTGCTTGAGAATTCTTACAGACTTTACATAGCCAAATTAGATGCAAAGCTAATTTCAGTTAAAAGAAATTGTGTATTCAACTACATGTACGTGTACAAATGGTGAACATGAAGCACTGAATTATTGCTCAAAAGCTGACCTTAAAAAAGAGGAATGATATTATACAACTGGCAAAGTTAATTTTTATTTTAATCAACTTTTACAACTTTCAGAAAAATCTTACTATTAGCTGGAGTTGGATTTTTGTTCTAGAAAGGTCTTTGGTTCTTACTGCTCCAGTATTATGTTTTGTGTATATTTTCTCAGTCTGCAAAAGTGTGTCTGTGTCAATATAGTATTTAGGTCTATTTTATGAAAATTAAAACCAGATTTTTCTTACCAGCAGCTGACATCAATCATGCCCTGCCCCCCCATAACCTTTAATGCTAAACAATGTTCCAAAAGGAGAATTTATTCGATCGCCTATTTAGGTTCTCTGACATCATTCTGTCATGGCAATGAAGTGATTTACATGGAAAAATACATTACCTCTGCTTTCAGACAAAATGAGTTTATGATGATTAATGCTTTTACTGCAAGTATGAGAGAAACTGGAAATGGCTGGCCTTTTTAAAGTGAAACATGACCTGTGCTCAGTTTTCCTCCTTATTTTCCTCATCAATTGTAAAATGGTTTTGGTTTTGAGTAAATTAAAATGTGCAAATTACATCTTGTAACTGAAGTAAGCTATAAACGCAGGGTATCCACAGTAACATCACTACATAACTGGAACTCGAGACAAAAAGGAGAAAGCAACTGCCTTGAACCACAGTCTATAAACTGTTGTGGTGGTAGGGGACCTAGATCATGTATTCCACGAGTCGTTGTAGTCATTGAGGGAGCTAGATGTTTTGTTTGGGGAAGAGCAGGCTGAAGGGTGATCACCTCCAGCTGTCCTTTCTGGTCAGCGAGTCTATGATGCTATGATAAAATTGAGTTTGGGCAGAGGACTTAGTATACAGAATGGTCATACGAATGGCAAAATAGTATTTTAACAAGAAAGCAAAGAGCAAATCAGCTTTTCTGATACATGCCTTAAAATGACACTTGTAACATTTCCTTTCGCTTCATAAGAGGCTTTTCCTTAGATGTCACGTAAATAACAAGTCATACACAGAGACCTAAACTAGGATGAGATGATGCTGCTGAATAAGAACTCTGAAATATTTTCTTTACATGCCATATGCTAACTGAACGAAAATGCAAAGGCTATTAAGGCAAAAGCTGTTCAACTGTGGAAATACTTAAATTTAGGAAAAAATGTAAATAGTGGCATTTTTTTCCAGAGGGCTTAGGGAACAGATTCAGTCTGATAAAAAGAAGGTAAAGGTTGAGGTGAACACTGCATGGACACTTTGCATCCCTCACAGAATGTAATACTTGGAAATGAATAGAGAATAATATCTATACAACAGATCGAGCATGCTTTGCTCTGGGACTGCAGATTCCGACCAGTAGGACGCTTAATCGGAGCCTGTGATGAATGCTGGGGCACAGAGCACTGCTCTGTTGTCTCAGTGGACCTTTGATGCATAGAAGGTCAGTGTGTTGAAACGTGTGAAATGAACTATCAGGGGAAAATGAAAACAGGATGAATTTACAGTCATGGTCTGTCCTTAGCGACATTGACTGGACAACTGTCGTTGAGGGCACACTTGGCAACAGAAAATCCCTTGCTGTTGGATTCTGTGCCTGAAAATGCATTTGCAAGTAAAAGCAAAAGCGTATTTAAAGTAGGAATTAAAAATACACTAATGCAAGTGATACTAACATTTTCAGGAAGACAGCAGTATCACAACAAGCATTTTAACTGTGTTATTTTTATTCACATGATTAATCCATGTCTTGTAGTAGGCATACATTGAATTTAGCATTCTACTGCAGTTCTCTATATGCAATCGTGAAACTTCAGCACTATCCTTCATTGATTCCTGCTAGCAATACAGACTCTTGAGAGCTCTTCAAGACAGAACTGTCTTTCCTGAATTACACACTTGTTTATCAGGAGCCATGTACCATTGTTCTCCTAGTCTTTGTTTAAATGGTTTGCCTTCTCTTCTGATACAGGTTATTGATGTTCAGTTCCCTGCTGCGTGTTGTTTGTTCATCTGGCTATTTCTTTTCTAACATGAATGATTTCCTTGGAGGAACAGCTAGAAAAGAGCGGAGGGAGGTTTAACACATCAGTAGGCAGTGCAGATTCAAAAGGGTGTTTTGTTCTCTGGAGTACCAACTCTGATTCAGTCTCCATTTGCTGTCATCAACAGCAGTTGTTTGTGACCGAGTGTGTATTCATGGTGGTGTTTTTTATTTTTTGTTTGTTTTAAACTAGAGAGAAATATGTATCGAGCTAAATCATCACTTGGATGTCATTTCCTCCCTTACCTTCCCTGTTTTGTCATATGGATCAGGTGGTCTCTATTAGACCCTTCACACTGGTAATGTTTAAAGCCTCCCAGGGAGCTATACGATAGCAGGTGCTTCAGTGTCTGTGTGACCTGCCTACACACTGTGGCCTTCAGTGACCATGAGGCAGACAGGAGATGTGTTGAATTGAATCTGGAAGAATTCTGTTCCCTAGTTTGGGGCTTCTGTAATGGTCTGAGACTTATCCAGAATCCCACATGCTATGGCAAAATTCAGCCAGCCAGATGGTTGCATGATTTCTCTTGTGACTGCTGCTGCGCTGGAGGCCAGCCCCTGCAAATTTCATCTATCACACCAAGTTTCACTGGTTGAAAATGCCTCAAAATCCAGTTGAGATTTTCGCAGTGACAGCCTAGTAGTTGAGAGAATGGCTCCTGTTGGCACGCATAGCATTTCCTTTCCAGCAATCCTGCTGTTGGCTAGTAGTTTTTGATCTGCCATGTCGCCTCCGTTTCCTCTTGAATCATTGCCACAGTACGTTGCCAGCAAGCATTTGCAAGGTTTTCAGGACAGGCTGAACTGTAGCTGTAGCCAGGATGGAGGCTGGGACTCACATCCCACAGGAGCGTTCCCAGCCAGCATGCACAGGGATCTGGCATCCTGGCTTCCCCAGTGAGAGAATGTCGGTGCTTGGCCAGGCTGGTTGCGCACATGTAATGATGATGGCCTTGTTACATCCTCAGTTAACCACACTGGTACCCCTTGTGCAGCGTTAAGGAGTTGCTGTCATACTCTAGGCTTAGCGTGGTGCTGCGCTGGGCTTCACCTCAGACTGCTGTACAGCTGTGTGGCATCCAACACATTATCACCTTCTTTCAAGCTGCTTAAAATAATTGTAGAAATAAGATTATTATTATTGCCAGAGGCTTCAAACAAAGGAATTTTGACTGACAAAATCCTGGAAGTTTGCATTAATGTGGTTATTGCTCATTTAGGTATGGGCAAAGGTTTGCTGTGGCTGAAAATTTACAGTTTCAAGGTGAGAGAACAGGACTTCTGGAGACATCCAAACCATTCTTTAGGAGTAGGTTGCAAGACATTTTCTGTTGGTATTCTTTTTTGTGAATCACATGCTTGTTTAAATATCTGAAAGAAAATAGAAAAGATAGAACACCCCCCCCCCCCCCCCCACATTTTGCTTTTCCAATTTGCTCTCCTGGTAAATGAGAAAATCCTTAATGAAGCAACAGAGGCAGTCTTTAATGATGGCAAATTGAATTTTTTTATTATGAGATTTTAGTTTTCTTTAATTTTCTGGTTGGGGGGGGGGTGCTTTTTTTTTTTTTCTCCCCCCAAGTGTGTTCCTAAGTTTGCTCTTGGGGGACTGGGATGTGGTTGCTTTCTACCCGTAGAACTTTACGCAACAAGTTTAAGAACTACTGAAGGCTTCAGGCATGTCTGTGGATGTGGGTCTGTAGGTGAGGAAGAAAACAGTGAAGGGAGGTACAGGACATACATTTAAAAAACCGCAGCAAGTGGTTAAGCTGAAGTATGGAGCACAACAGTGGCAATAAGTTAAGTGTCTGCAGGTTTTTAAATGCAGTGAGACAGGGTATGTTTAAGAAACATGTTCCTCATGTAAAACCATGTCTGACTCATTGCTTTGGCAACCTTAGTAGATCAACCTGCTTGTTATTTTTGCAAATACACATTATTTGATTTAAGTATCATTTGAGGTGTTACTCCCAAGGTTTAACAACTGTTGTGTGCAAGTCTCACCACAGTCACCTCATTTCTAAATGTCTTTGAAGGGGACAATAACATGCTTTTTCTTAATTCCCAAGAGATTTTCTTAGGGCTCTGCTTGCCCTGGTTCCCTAGATTAACTCAGCTGTCTTCCCATCAGATGCAGGGCTGCTAGATGCCCTGCATGGTCTCTAACTGATAAAGAGCCTGCTGCTTACCTTTCTGGACGTTTAACTAAACAACTTTTTACATACAACATTTTGCTATCTGAGTTACAGAACTGTTACTGACTCTAGTATTAATACTGTCTAGATATTTAAGGATGATATTGTTATTAAATTACGTAGAAATTATGGCACTCAATGTAAAGGATAAGTAGCATTAATACAGCTGGAGAACTAAGGCACCAGGTTATCACTTTTCAAGAGCCAGAAAGTTGCTTCTGAGGCAAGAAGCACAGAAGAGATTGCAGCCTCCAGAGGTGACACATCACAATATGCAGAACTCGCCCAATCAAGATGGAGCATTGTGGTTTGGGATGTTTTCTCTGAGCCTTCATTAAAAATAGAGGCAGTGGTGAGATTAATTTAGAGCTGTACTATAGTAATTCACTGGGTAGATACTGTATTTTCTGCATTCATGTTCTAGAATAAAACAATGGCAACAAAATCTCTGGAGAATGAAATGTTTTTACCTGCGATTTGTTTTAGCACTTGTGGAACTTACATTTACCCCCCATTCAGCTTACCGTATTTCAGAAAGCTCGTGTTCCCATACAAATGCCTACACATTCCACCTAATGCTGTCACTATCTATGGAAAAAGGAGAGGGAGAATAAAACTCAGAAAACAAATAACTGCCAGACCTGATACATTTATACATGTGTCAATGCACATGTGTATGTATGTGTGTACACATGGTAAAAAAATAAATTGAGAACATCTATCTGAAATAGCTTCTGTACCTTATACTTGTTCCTTATGGTAAGAGAAATGTAAATCTGGGTCTCCTTTCCATTGAAAAATGCTTCTAATTTCTGTTTTCTAACTACAGAGAGTCGACTGTCCAGGGAGGTGAGTCCACGTGCTGGTGACTGGCTTCTGAGGAAACAAGTAAGGAAACAAGAACAGAACACTTCTAAACCACACTAATACAAAGGCAGCACGGAGGTAAAAAATGAAGATGACATGCCTGAGAAACTCCAGATAAAAACCTAAGCCTAAATGATTCTCCTTCAAGGGGATCAGAGTAACATAGTATAGTTCTGGCTTAAATGTAGGTCAGCTGGATTTGTGTTCAGATATTTATGGGTAAACAAGGTAAATAAATAATATGGTTGTTTGCTTATCAAGTTGTTTGCCTCAGGATATAAAATAGAACATTTGTTTATGTAACACCAGAAACATTTTGGGAAGAAAAGCTCCCTAATAAACATCCTGTGTATAGGATTACAGACTCGCATGGGAAAAAAGATTGTTTTGTAGTAACGTTTTCTTAGTAAAATTCTTGCCGGAAACTGAATACCCTATTTGACATAGCAAGCAGAGGTTAAACTGGTTTAAAGCCATCACAGGTAGTGTAGTATATTTATTTCCTGTCTCGTATGAGAGTTTGCCTTTTTTTTTTTTTTTTTTTAAAGAATTCAAGCTCTACTGCTGTTGAACAGATCATCATCCAACCACAGTACTGATGACAGACTTCAACTGAAGCTCCCCAGAAGCTACAGGCAGTCCAGCGCCTTACCTGTGCTGGCATGGTTTTACCTGCTGCAAGGGAGCCCCTGCAACAGGCTAGCAGATGTGCACAATCGCTACCTTCAACTTCTGCCACAGATTTAGAGAAGAAAAACAGCAACAAAACCCATCCAACAGTGCCAAACAGGCTGCTGTAGACCCAGTCAATCTATAGTCACGTGTGCTTTATTCTGCTAGTATCTACACATCTAACACGTAATTACTGGAGTGAAACTTGAGGTTGTTTACAGGGTTCTTATGTTTCAAATTTACATGGGGTTTTCCTAGATTGTCATCTTTGTTTTTTCCTGTATGGCACTGGTAGGATTACAGAGGAGCATTAATCCATACATTCATGCACAACTTTCACCCAAAGGAAATTCCAGAGGAAACCACTACATCTTGCAGAGAGGTCATTCATGTCCCTACACGAAGAGTACTGTGTCTACAGCTGCAAAACAGAAGAGTCGTTTATGCGCAGCAATCAGTGTAACGAGCGGTTTCCTCTCGTGGTGCACAGGGTCTTACAGCCTGCCAAGCTGTTCCCTCTTTGGTAGAGAGCGTAGATTGAATCAGAAGAGCTTGGCACTCCTCTCTGAGGCGTCAGGAAAGACCATTGGCTTGCGTGGTGGTGCGCTCTTCCTTCAGCAGAGCGGCCGCAGCCATTCCAATGGCCGGTGACAGCCCACGCTATGCTGTGTGGTCGCGTGTCAGTGGTGAATCTTGCGCCAAGGGCAGGACTGAAAACTATGGGGTAAAATTCCATAACGAGCCAAGTAGCAGTTTGCTGCCCTTTGTGAAAATGTCTGTTGATTTTTAAAACAATTTCTACAAAAACATAACACTTAAAACACAGTACTTGAATGTGATGGCTAGAAACTATGATCTATTTATACAGGTTTCTGTTCAATTTGGTGAAATGGTAGATGATGAGGGGAGCTGGTAAAAAAAAAAAAAAATATTCAGTTGTCTACATACCTCATAGGATTTACTGTGATTTTACTGCCAGGTAGCATAACTACCTTGTGTGTTACACCTAAAAAACTGAAAATGTGTATTTTGCATCTGTTGCCAAGTTCACAATTTACTTACTAGACTGTAACACAGTTGCAAGTTATTAAGGATCAAATCTTTGCATTAATTTGGTACAATACCATTCTAAGCTGAGGTTAGAGTAAAAAAATGATAATTGGTACGTGGATACAAATTAGAGTTTAATATCCCATGCAGCTGTTTACATCTGCTTAATTAAGCAGCAGTGACTTCACATTAGCATTGCTATGATACCATAAATACACACTAGAGAAAAAGGTACAATCACGTTAGCCCCGCTTTTAATGTCAAATCAATGCAAGTTAGGTACTTTTTATTTCAGTGTTGGTTTTTAATGGGGGAAAAAAACCATCTTCACATTTAAGGAGGATCTTCAGGTCTGACACATTTGGGTTTGGTCCAAGGGCCAGGACTTGATAAAAAGACTAGGCTGCTGTAGGCAGGCAGTTTGAGCACTAAGGGAAAAGCTCTAATGGAAACCACGAACTTAAATATAGTTGGTAGTTAGTGGGTAATTTTGCTTTTGGAGCCTTTACAAGACCACGAGAGTCATTCTGTACAGTAAATGAAGGTAAGTACGTACCCACCTAGTGCTGTTTCAACACTTTGACTATGTGGCATACGCTCTTTCTTTCACGTATTTACCAGCAGCTCTGGCACAGAGCTGCTTGTTTGGCTTTTTGATCAAGGATCCCCTGAAGGAACGCAGATGTGCCCAAGTCAGTATTTTGAGAGGTATGTACAATCAGGAGAGGCCTCGGATTAACACCACGTACAGATGTAACAGAAATACGGTACTTTGGTCAGAACTGTCAAAGTCTGTTAACCATCAGCATGAGAACACAACCTCAGTTGGTGCCGTTTTTAATGATTAGAAATAATACATTGTAAAACAAAAAGTGAAAAAATTCCAGCGTGATACTTATAAACAAAGAACAAATAGCAAAAAAGCTTCAGTTTTGCCTGATTGATAGTATTTATAATACAACAGATCATTAGTCTGAGGTAATACCAGTAATAACTTTCTAGTCCTTCAAGGACTGCTCAAAAATTACGAACAGTGATAGCAATGCATGTTCTGTTAAAAACAAGGCTTGATTGTTAAATCAGACAAATCCCTTACCCTTTGTAGTTCAGCATCTACGGCTGCAGGTATAAAACTGGACATGAGTCTATACAGTAGGAACTACGGAAGGTGAGAGCCCTGCGTGGCACATCATTAACTCCTGTCAGTACTTGGAGTACAGTTGATGATGTAAAAACCAGACATTTCAACAGAGACAAGACTTTGCTGCAGAATAGCCCTTAAGAAATTTAGAATACTGTTAGTTTGCATAAAATAGCCAAACAAAAGATGAATTCAGAAGTCCAAATTTTGGCATGAGGTAAAACCATGTGCATTTATTTCATCTGCATTTTAGAATCAGTAAGCATAAAATTAAATATGTTGACTGTAATGAATTCAGTCATACAAGTGCAAGTCTTCAGCTAGAACGTATTTTATGGCAGTTTATTTAAAAAATGTACCAGTAAATCATAAAAGAGGGATCATGTCCATTTAACGTTTATTGAAGTATACAGGAGGTTTTCTTTAGAATCAAATATGAGCATGAATATATGGCCAAACGTAAAATCTATCAAATTCAGTGAAAATTTTCTGACTTTAAATAGTAGCTGTAAGAATGACCAATATATATTCTTTGTTACAACCGCCCTCACTCTACAAGTAAAAAAAAATAATAAACATTCAGTAAACATTCTTTCCTAAGGTAGTTTCCCTTATATATCAGTGATTTATCCATTTCTTGTATACATAACTTTTTAAACATACCAATCAGTGGTTCTCACAATTGAAAAATAAAAGCACAAAAAAGTTTACACTCTTGTACAGGTAAATAAAAGATCATCTTGAATTAAACTGTATATCCTTAAGGGCATAGTATAGTTTCAATTTCATTACCTATTACATAATTAGCTTCTTACATACAAATATTGACATATTTGGCTTGTGCTTCAAAGCCTTTGTGTCTAGAAAGTCCATGTCAATGCAACTCATAACTTGAAATCAGCGGGCGTATCTTTACTGCTGCTGGGTTTAACCTGTTCGTGCAACACAGTCTCTTCTGAACTTGCGGCACCGCACTTTTCTGGGGAGTCCTCAGTGTCTGGATCCAATCCTTCAGGGCAGGGAAGTTTTAGAAGTTCTTCCCGCAACTGAGCTGTGTGACGCTGAATATGCAAAAAGAAGTCAGCACGGGAGAGACCATAGTCAAAACGCTACTTTTCATAACGTTGGAGAACATAAGGCAAAAAAGGGGTTAGCTAGACAAGTTTTAAATGTACTGCGTCAGTGACTGTATAAGCCTTCCCCTGTAGGTAAGGACTGGTACTTTCGGTGACAGAGTGTCACAGTGACAGCGTGATGGGCAGGTGCTGCTAGGGACAAATGACTGGCAGTGAACAGAAAAGCAGCAAACGAGTGCATCGACAGAAATGCCACGCGACTTGTCTTGCGGTTGAGTCATATCTGTGTTCTGTGATCACAGCAGAAACTGGCCGGGCGTAGGTGGGTCATACAGCCAAAACAAATTTGTGCAGAGTTCATGGTCTGGATGAGATCTGTCCGAGAGACAGGCATCCAGGGATTTGGTACACGGATCACAGTGACTAACGGGAACTTCACTTTGATGACCAGTCCCACTGAAAGAACGCAAGTCTAGCAATAGGAACAAGACGCCTGTAATTTTTTTTTTTTCCCTCCTCAGGGGAGAAAAAAAAAAAGGTAACAGTAGTATAGGTCTGTTGTCTGTGTGGACACAAACTACACAAATGATAGCAGTTGGCTAGGAAAGAAGAAAACGCTCTAACGGTTATAACTGTTTATAAAAGTTTAACACAGGGTAAAACTAATTGTAATGTGCCACAATCTAGTAACTGTGCTTGTCTATTCAAAAAGCTTGTTTTCTGGCAAGGAATTGGTTGCAATACAACTTTATCATAAACCTCCACCCAACCTTAGAGAGAACAAAATAAACTCTCTATATCTTACCTAAGTATTTACAGAAAAATAGGCAGGACAGGCACAAAAGGAAAATCTAACTTGTAGAAAAAAAATACTGAGGAAGTGGAGCGCACATACACTTTATCTCTTGACAGTTGGGAAACTGAGGTTTGTTTACACGTTTTAAAGTTGCTGGGGTTTTCTATTGTTATTATAAAACTCAGCTGCTGAGCAATTTCATTGCCATTTGTCATCTTTGGATGAAAGAACATAAAATGGTGAAAGCAAGTCTCACCTTCAGAGCTGCTGCATGATGGGACATGGTCCTGCCTACCCGTTTGTCACTGCTGTACTGCTGTATGTCTGCTATCCACTCCTCGCACTGAGCCATGATCTCCACTCTTTTCAAGTAGAAATGTTTGTGGATGACCTGCAAGAAAACATTCCAAATGAAAGAACAGAGCGTTCAGTGTTTTCTAAGAACCATATACTTTAACAATACAAAATCTGCAAGACCCCTAAGTCTAACTGGTTGTAAGGGGGCGGGGGGGGGGAAATCAGTATGAGGATAATTCAGCATTGCACCAGGTTGCAGATAAATTGTGGAATTTCTGTCCTTGGAGGTTTCCAAGGCCAAACTGGAAAAAGCCCTGAGAAACCTGGCTGGAATTCAGCTGGTCCTGTTTGGAGGAGGAGGAGGAAGAGGCTGGCCTGGGTGTCTCTTCCAGTCCGTATGAATCTAGGATTTCTGTGCAGCCTGTCTTTTCAGCATTCACTTGTGTTACCTGGGTGAGGGTTAAAGGAGCGCCAGAAATAGTCGCACCAGGGGAACGAAAAAGTGATAGCAGAATGTTAGACACCTTCCTCAGTTCCAAGATGATCTTACTATGCAGGCACTACATACAGATGTTTATGTTTGCATAGGGGCAGGGTGACACAGATACACTATTAAGGCTTTGAGTGTTGGTTTCACAGTCCTATTTTATTAAAGAAGGATAGGTAGAAGTATACACCATGTCTTCCCCTGTCACTAACCACTTGCTGCCTGAACAGAAGGCAGATAAGCAGAAACCTTGCCAACAGTACGAGCACAGGAACGTAGCAGGCTTCTGCCTAGAGAAGAAGGATCGTACCAGCTGCTATGCAGAGGTACAACCACAGTTACCTGCCACGGGCAGAGGCAGCACCTCTGGGGACAACCAGAATTCCCAGGGAATAATAGCTGAGCTGCCCTCAGGTTGGGTGGGAACCAGTATTTGATCACGTCATAGTTTCGGTATTTCTGTACAGATTTGGGGTTAAAAAAACCCCAACCAATCAACCCTCAGACAAAGTTGTTAAACTCTACTTAGTGTTGGCTTTGTCTTAAACAGTTTTCTAAAACTCTGCCTGGTGAAAGAAACAATAAAATCAAAGAAATTTTATTGAGCACAGAGAGTTCTTGGCAATATTGCAACATAACTGACAAAATCATCTTTCCCTCTAGAGGTTAGAGAATATAGCTATCTGTCTAAAGAAAAACCGCATATTAAAAGCATAATTGACTTCAATTCTGGATGCGTTCCTTATATCCATAATACAACTTGGAAGAACTCCCAAAGACTGGCAGTTTAGATCTCCTGAGCCTACCTGTCATTTAAGACAGTGAAAGGAAGACAAAAAGATGTTAGGAGCTGAAGGATGTACGTTCTTTTTCAGAGCTAAGTTTTCAGGATGCCTTTGCAGTTGTTACTGAATGATCATCATTGTTAAGGTTCCTAACACAATCCTACAAAAACCCGAGAGGTCTTAACAACAAGCTTGTCTCTTAGAGAAGTGCTCAGCTAATCTACGCTAGAGACGCGTTTTCATTTGGATGGAGCTGCCGATGTAATCTAGTGTTCTTCCAAAATGCAACTATTGCATCAGAGAAAGACGTAATGCTTTCCAGTGCAGAACTTCCATTTTTTCATATGCAAAGATACAGGCCGCTTTACATAACGATAGGGAATAGGTATTCAGAGAAGCAGAAAGGGCGTTCTCACGTTGATAAGGCACTGGGTAGGACCCTGAGCTTAAACTAGTATGATTGTGTTTTTAAGACAAAGGCAAGCTATCTCAGCCTCACACTTCTCCTCACAGCAGCAGGCTATTGTGGCTTCAAACTTCTTTTCAGAATCTTGCGGATTTCATCATACTGTCTAAAGACCTCAACACAGGGAAAACCAGAAAATCTTGTCTTGGGAAATGAGGAAAACTGCAGTTACCTAAACCGGAACAAAACAATTTGGATGCAAAGCTTTTAAGTGTTGGCCAGTTCTCTTCCGTGCAGCGAAACTCTTGTCTGTTCACAGGTAACAGAAGGGAGTTTCAAATACCCAGGGAACCTCTGCAAACTGCTGTCTACCTCCTAATGCTACTTCTCATTTCCGTGCGTGTGGCTTAGCTTAACTCAGTCCCAGCTACACACCATATTTAGAAAGCTAGCAGTTGTATTGTTTTCAACATCTGCCTTTTAGTAACGATGTGCTATGCCTAAGCCATCTCAGGGAATGATTTGTTTTCCCTTGAAACACCACCACTTGGGCACACCTTATCACTTCACCTTCCTGAAGAGGGGCAGGATGTCAGCTACAAGCTGCCTTTTTCATACAAGTAGTAAAAAAGCTAAGCTAGGCTGCAGAGCAAGCACAGTATTGCTGAGATTCTTTTGAAAGTGCAGTAACAGCAAACTGGGATTCATTTACCAAATACTGTAATATTGCACATCCTTCATTTCTGTGTATGTGAAAAGAATGATGGAGCACTATTGTCAGGGAGCCCCACCCACCACCACCTGATATCTTCAATTAATGTAAACTTACTGTAATTTGAGAACATTTTTTGCAGAAGTGAAATTGCTACATTGAGCTAGGAAAAAAGGACCTGTTAGCAGAGGATATTTGATTATGTGTCACAATATCAGCTTCATCGTGGCCTTCAACTTACTAAAACATTTAGGAGGTAATTTAGAACAACCACCGTGGTTCTTAATTAATTCAAGACACCAGAGTACACAGCACACCCTTTTCCACCTGCATGTGGATAAAATATTTAACTCCTGTCATGCAGGTGAAGTGTCTATGGTTTCTTATTCCACAAGATGCAGTAATTTTAATGGAAAAAGATTTTTGCATTCCAAAGGTGTTTTTTACGGACAGCAAGGAAGGGATGGGAGATGGCACCCTTAGCAATGTGCATAATCCTAAAATAATGATGCTTTCTCAGCATTTTTGTATGCAGACAACTGAAGGCATAGGTGACGCTACAAGATGGTTCCACACCTCAGTTTAGAAGTGGCAACAGTTTTAGTAGTGCGGAGTAAAATGTGTTTTTCTCGAAGTATTTGCTGGCAGTACTGTGAGATGACTCATCTTTGACCAACCATTTTGCATTAATATTCATACAGATACTCTTAGTTAATGTATCTCCAACTCTTTTTTCCCTTGAATCCTTTGCCATAGATGTCTGAGTCCCTGAGATGTGATCGACCTGCTTTGAGAAAGGAGTTGGACTAGAGACACTGAGGCAAGTCCCTACCAACGGAAATATGCTAT
This sequence comes from Balearica regulorum gibbericeps, assembly GCF_011004875.1. Classification (NCBI taxonomy): domain Eukaryota; kingdom Metazoa; phylum Chordata; class Aves; order Gruiformes; family Gruidae; genus Balearica; species Balearica regulorum. The sequence goes on along the minus strand of NC_046186.1, from coordinate 90,906,083 downwards.
GATGCTATGGGTGAGTTAGTCTATTTGCAGGAATGCAAACAAATTTGATTTCTTTCAAGTAAGTTTGCTAAGATAGTGTGAGTGCGTGAAGGTTACTATTACTTTTATCAGCATCAAAACAGTTGATTTCAAGGGCACAGATTTCTAGTTTAGCACAGATGCTTTGTGGATCCTTCCATAAAGAACGTTCAGGCTGGCATTTGTTTTAAAGCATTTTTGCAATTTGCATTGTTTTGGTGTATCCAAAGTGCTTCCTAATTCTTGTTTCAAATTCCCGTTTCTTGGAAAAATCCTTCCAAGATAGCTGTGCTGACTAACCAAGTGCCCATTTGTAGGGCAGATCAACAGTTTGCACATGGAATGTAAAAGGTACCACCTGGCATGACGAATGAGCCAAACCCTGTGAACTATGTTTTACCAAACTGTGCACCAAGCCTCCCTACAGGTCAGCCCCAATTTGTGTACGTTCCCCTTTCCCAGAAAAGAATTCATGAAGTCAGGTGCATCCTTATTCACTTCAGTCTCTACAGTCAGTCATCCCAGGGAATTAAGAGGAGACTGAAAGGGACATCTGCACAATGTTTCCAAATATTTGCATCACTCTTAAGGCTCAAACAAGACAAATAAATAAACAAGGTATTTACTGCATTTCAGAAAACTTACCTCCTTAAAACATGGCGATGGATTTCGGATTTGTTCAAGCATTGCCCACTTGACTGTTGCCTGTCGTATATTTCCATCGTATTCTCTGGAGCTCTGGGTACCACTCGGGGTACCTCTTGATCGTTCATAACCCGGTTCATTAAAATACGGTTCTGCTACCAGTATTAGGGATTGGACAGACACTAACACCTGTTAAGAGAAGAAACTAAATATTCAAATTGTGCCACCCACTTGTTTTTACAAATATAGCTAGTTTTGCTTCCCTTATATGCAAAGTACTGTCATTTGTAATACAAGCTACTTGCAAGTACGGAACGTTCATGCTTTCAAACTGAAACTGTTACCACACACACATAAAATCGTAAGTTCTAGAACTGTGTCCTATGACACATATAATTTAAAAAATAACAAAAATATAAATAAAATGTTCAAAGGAAGAGATATCTGACTGCACCCTTATGTGAAAGAAAGTGTATTTATTTGTCAAGATCTCAGTCAAGAATTCTTGAGCTTTTCTCGTGGCTGAGCTTCCTAATTCTTCTAATTCTGAACTAGATGGAAAGGGAACAAGGGAGGGGAAATGCAAACCACTGAAGTTAATCTTGGTATACACACTCCCATTTTTTCTTTCAAATGCATTCAATTGGTTTAGGTACTACAGGGTTTTCAGCCCTTTAGTTTCAGATTTTACATGTAACACTGTGTCACATGCCATTAAAACAAACCCCAAAATATTCCTCATGTAAAACAAAGAATTAAATAGATATATATGGGGCGCTTAGGAATCCAAATGTAGGTGTATTGTGTATTCATGATTTGATGGCTTGCTAATTTTTCCAGTATTACAATGCTCGTTCCTGTCAACTTGTTGTACTTAATCAAAATTATGTTACATGCAAAAACATTGTTATATAGGCAGAAAGACATAAGTGGTTGTTTGTTTGGTTGGTTTTTTTTTTCAGTTTCAAATAAAGGATATGTTTTTCTTACGTGTTTAGGACCAAGACCAGGAAGAATATTAGGATTACAATTCTGTGACAGAAACCAAGTTCTGGAACTGTAAAGAATTTCAAGAAGGTGATTTGAACACTTACACTTCCTCAAATACTGTGAAACTGGTGATATGTTATGTGCTAAAGAATGGCATTTCCAGCACCTGGCATTACTTAGGTGCAAGACACCCACTGCAGTAGATTAAAAACATCAGGGCAGCTGTTTCTGGAACTGACTCTCCTCCTAAATTGTATCTCAGCCTAGATACAATTTAAAGCTTGGCACCATACCCTGATTTAGCAGCCCAGTTTGTGAATTTGGATATGGAAGACAACAGCCCTCCTTTTTCTTGGACTGTGCGGAACATACAGCTCACATCAGACAGACACTGTGTCGGTGACAATTTGGTTCTTTCACAGGGCAGTGCCCCAACCACCCGGTAGTTGTGCCCTGTGCTGAAGTGTGGCGTTCTCCCAGTTTCCCTTGTAGCAATGCCAGCACAATGGGGAGCACTCCAGCCTGCCGTACTCTCTGCGATGTGTACTCACACCATAGACACAATGCCAAATCAGTAACTCGTATCAAAGCAACAGCCCAAGAACTGGTGGAATGACCCAGGTTAATCTCGGACCCACCATCACCTCACAGAAACATGCCCACCCTTATTCCTTTTGGTGCCCTGACACTTTGTAGTTGTGTAGTTGCTGTGCTTTAACTGTAGCACAGAAGAGCCATCTAGGGTGGATAACTTCATCCTGATGCGTAGGGCGTGCGGCTGTGCAGAGGGAAACGAGAACCAGCATCCCCCGTTGGGCTGAGAAGGAAAATTAAACAAGTTTTTCTGTTTCCCAAGCAGGTGCTACAGCTAGCTGCTGTTAGATGGTATCGTGTGCGCCGTCACGTTGCCTCTCACGCCTGCCATGCGTCCAGCTGGAAGCAGCTATGGCTATTTTGTGTTATGCTTAAAAATTAAAATATGGATAAATGCATTAAAACACACAGAATGTGTCGCAAATCAGGTCCCAGCAAGAAAATAGCCACTTATGACACTAAAAATGCAAATGTGCTAAGCCAAGGTAAGGTACTTCAGGTCCAACCCTTCAGGCATCTAAGGTGTTCTGGTGATCTGTGGCCTTTACGTGTGTCTGGAAGAGGCTGGGGTTTGCTTTTTGTAATTCTATATTTTTTTAGAGACACACACACATATATTTAAATAGCTATGGCTCAGAAATTTCTACGCAGCATTGTACTTTCTTGGCCTTAATAACTAGTTGTTACTTTGAATTATAATTGTAATGAATGAGAAACTCTAAACCAATCTTCCAGTTTCATTTGGGTTATAAAAGTTAATTTCTGAAGTATTTTGGGTGGTCTGAACAATAGTTTAATCTTTGAGCCAGAAAAAACATGTAGTGCTTAATTCTTTCCAAGCAATTTATTTAGTCCTACAGCTGGTTTCCATTTAAAAGGTACAAAGTGTTTTTCCTCCCAGTATAAGGGGGGGGGACGGCGACAACACTTCTTCTAACAGCTTTCTTACTATTTTCAAAATGAAACCCTAAAAAAACCCTTTGAAATTTCAAACTTCAACGCTGCATGAGATTTCTAACAATCAAATCTAACATTTTAATGTAAGAAAAAGGACGTTAGTGAAAATAAGACTTCATAATACTTGCACCTTTCTACGCTGATTTTCTAGTTATAGTCCAAAATTTCAGTTCATCTCTTGATAAGAGGTTGTATCTTGGGGAAGTGACACCGTGTAAGGAGCCACAACTTAGATCTCCAAATTGTAACTGAGCCGTGAAGGGAAAGGGAACATTAATATCTCCAAGGATGGAAATTCCACAATCTCTCTTGGACACCTGTCCTAGTTTTTGATCACTCACACAGTGAAAAAGTTTTTCCTTTTTTTTTTTTTTTAATAAAATATTTGAAATTATCCAAGCAAAGTCCAGGCAGTAGGTGCACACATGAACAGCCACTCTTCAAGACAAGACCAATAGAAATATTGGTTGGAACGAGCACTTTGAAGACCTTGTCTGCTCTGCAGTGTTTCTTTTAAAGTGTTCCATGGACGTTTTCTGGACTTTGGTCTTACTTATGCTTAAGAAAATTCTGGTTTAAAAGTATTAGAAAAAGAATCCTTAGGACTGACAGACAACTTACTACTCCTAAATGACATCTACTGAATAGAGAGAAGAAATGCTCACCTGCAAAAAACTTGATGTTTGGGGATTCCATTTCTCTTCTGGCCTCCCATGCCACGTGTTAAGGATGCTTAAACACACCTGAAAAGGTGACGTTATTAATACCACAAACAAATATTATGATAAAAATGTTCTGCTTGGGCAGAACATCATGTTAACATCACATTTAATTTTTTTTTTTTTTTTACAAACTTTTGTATAACTGCATTCTAAAAGGCAAATTTGTTTCCTGTGAAACTAATTTGAAATGAAAGCAGATAAAAATAATGTGGATAAGCAAGAACAGTATGTTAATAAATGAGTAAGGCAAAGCAGATTACTTTTCTCCAAGGAAAACCTGGTGGCTCCAAAAAGAAATGAATCATCAACACTATCTGATTCTTTACTTCCCTCTTTAAATACTTTTCTAACACTTACTGTTTTGGTTTTTAAAGACAGTTGTTCTGCTTAAGCACGTGAAAGGTGGTTTCTGTCACACAAACTATCAAGGAATGGAAAATATTCCTTAAGTTTTATGAGTGAGCTAGACTTTAGGAGAGTCTGTGGAGTTCCTGAACCAAAATGGAACAATCAAAGATAGGGAATACTGAGACACAATAAACAGAAGACATTTAGAGGTGAGCATTTGCCAAGACTTAACGCTAGGCAAATTAAAAAGGAGATGAAGTCTCTGGTATGAATTATGTTCTCTGTCCATATTAAGAGAAAGCCCCATGTCTAGTACTGGAAAGGAGCATTATAGCTTGTGAAAACAGGGAGCATGGGGAACCCATGAGGACAGTGCAATAAGGGAAAAACATCAGTCTATGGATTAAATGTTAACACACACAAAAAAGAAAAAGCTGAAGGAGTGCCATTGTGCTGCAGCCAAAGCTATTTTGTGGGTTTGTGCTTCAGTGGAGGCATCCATATAGCCATCTATAGCTCTGCAGAGAATTTAATGTGTGATGATTTCTGACAGAAATAGAAGTTGCATCTCCCTGATATGCACTTGACTTTTTGTTACCTTTTGGGAGCCTTCAGAATGAGCCACAGCATACCAAGGAGATGGGGAGAGGGAATGGGGAAAACTTGTTCGTTTTAACTTTTAATATTATTTCCAAAAGCTTTACTAATTTTTGAGAAAACTGTCTTTAAGTCCATATTTTAGAGTTACATTTTCTTTTATAAAGGATATCGAGGTTAAAGAAAGCCTGTATCTTCCCTCAAGAAAAAGCACTTTTGCACGGAAAAACAGACAAGGCGCTTGGCAAACACATTCAGTTGCAGCTGATACGAAGCGTACTTTGTCCATGGAAAAGATCCTGGGTGTTTCAGCTAGCCAAAATAGATTTCTGCCTGGTTAATTTAGCAAAGAAGATGGAAAAGAACATTTTTCTGGGTCAAAATTACTTGCTTTTTGGTCCAATCCAGCTCATAGAGGCTTTAAAAAAATCTCCAAGACTATTCAGAAAGGAGATCATTCCCATTTGAAACTGTTAAATCACTCTCCATTTCAGTTTGCAGACCAGTTTTAACCAAACAGGTTCCTGCAGTACGTTAGAAGCAGCTGATCATTTGATTGCAAAAGGAAAAAAAATTTCATCTGTTTCACTTCCTTGTTAAATCTATCCACAAGAACAAAGTTGACCTACCTTGCCATCATTGTAGAGGTTTGGATTAAATCTCACGCTGTGGCCTCCAGTTGTTTCCAGATTCACAAGTGGAGGGGAATTAGGATAGTCTTGGGGAAAATATACATCAAATTCAAAGCAACCATTTGCATAAGGGGTGTCTGCAGGACCAGTAATGAGAACCTACCGTTGTAAAAAAAAAGAGATGACAGTCTTTTGAAAACTCCTTATATTTGTCACACAGTTATATGAAACATTTTATTTCCACGTGCTACTTATCAGAAAACGCCGTCAGACATCAGAATCACAGGCAGGCTCTGTCTGTTCATTTCGATACTCTGGGTAAGTGAAGCCCTCTGCTAACGTTCATTTCTCCAGATTACAAATGGAAAGCAAAACAGAAGGAGCTAAACCTCTCCCCCCCTACTGGATGCTATCAAGGGAAATTTTCTTCAAACTTCAGGTCCAGAGATACTCAGTGTACTTCTCCATACCTACTGCTTTTTAATTAGCCTAAATGGTCCTATGCAAAGATATGCTTTGACCGTCCTGGAGTAACAAAATTAAACTTTTCCCTTCCAAACAGCTGCAGAAGAATGAACCTTGTCCTGCAAGGTCCAGAGCACTCCTGGGGTAGATGGACTCTCCCTGCCTCCTGCCAAGTTATTGAGAAGTCAAGATCAGACTCTAAAATACTACTACTTACATTAAAGTTTGGACAGCAATTAAAGCACACACAAAATACTTCTGACTTTTCTTAAGATTTAAGGCACCTTCTTAAACATTTATGTACCAAGCTGAAAGAGGGGAAATAAAAATAACTTTGCTTCTTTACCTTCATAATGTCAAGCCGCTCCTCATCACAACGTACAAAAACGCTGGATGAAGATGAGAGAGGCAGTGAGGTTGAAAGAGTCACAGCTTCTTGAGCAAGACGTCGGGCTCTGGCAGCACTGTTGGCGTCACTTGCATTTTTTACCTGAGACATGTAGTGGTAATTTACTTTAAAAACCAATTTTCCGTCATCATCTTCAGAAACCATTTCAAATGTGTCTAGAAGAGAAGAAAATCTTAACACGTCAGGAAAACAGAGAAGTTAATAATGGATTAGTCTTGGATAAAGATTCTGAGTATTAAAATCAAGAGAGTTTAATTTGCATTATACTAATGCAAAAAATACGTATTTTATCAGTTAACAGTGATCACAGAAAACAAAGCACTAACAGTCCTGGGGCAAATTAATTTCTGCAGCAAATTTACAAGCTTTCGTATGCAACTGGTCAGATGAACACCATTTCTGATGTGGAAAGCGACCAGCCACACCAGACCAGAAATATGATGACATTTATGAATACATAGTAATGCTAATAAAGGAATCAGTGTGAAGCAGAGTGCCAACAGTATTTACTTGTGTAATGGCTGCAATGTTATTAAAGAATCATAACAAATTACAGTGAAGCTGGTTTTCTTTAATCACTTATTATACAAAATCTGCAGCCCGGCTGCCAGGGTGAAAAGCTACCGTTACAAACTTTCCTACCTCCTATTCTTGGCATACACTCCAAACATTTGTGAGGAAAATCCCTTACAAATAACACCACCAGAGAGATGTGATTGCAAATGCTCTCACTGCAACTCAACAAATACTCATTGAACATGCTTTTGCAATAATTTTATAGCTCTTTTTGGATAAGATACTATTTATTCTTTATGAATTTTTTTTGGAACACATTCCCTTTATGGCCAAAATAAGCTCTGACTCCCATCACTTTTTCCAAATGCAACATATTGCACTCCATGAAAGGACACAATGAAGTTTACTACAGTTTCATTTTAAAAAAACCACATTTTGATCTGAATTATATTCTATTTAAAAATAAAAGCTACATTAACAAACATATATACAGTCATATATGAGCTTTAAAAAAAATCTACTAACATTTCAATATAATTTGAAGACTGAAAGACTCACAAATCATTACTGGAATGAAAACATGAACTCCACCATTGAATTCATCTGGTCCCTTGAATTAATCTAGTGTATGCTTAAAACATTTCTTACTAGCTCAAAGAGTGCATTAGTTGGGAACCTGAAAATACAGACTTAATACAGTTTTCCATATGTGAAAAGTATCAGTGGTAACATATGCAAAGAAGTTGCTAACTTTCTAAAATAATAAGGGGTTCAGCGCAACAGATTGCATGTTTCTTTGGTATCTGCTTTCTAAGACACAAATATTCACATTTCTCAACCTACCAAACTGGAGTTTCTTCATGACAGCCACATACTTTTCTTCAAGAGACCGTAAAACAGACAAAGGCTTGGGCTTCACAGCAGCCTTTTTGGAGTACTCAGCCATCTTCTTTTCTGTTACATAAAACGTGATGATTACTTGTAGTTAGCCATGTAATTTTGAGACGAATACAGCAAGCACTTGGGGATTACTTATCTTGAAATGACATTTTACAGTGACCATTGTTTGCAGAAAGTCTGAAAACTGGGGATCACTCACAACATACAAACCGGTTTTTTATTTCATTATCTGAACAGCTCAAAGTAAATAAAGATCATTACTTCAGCTCAGAAAGAATTCATGACTACTGCTGCTATAAATATTCTTTTATTGTTTCTTCTAATTTAAAATAGGAAGTATGACATAGGCATGTGTGGATGGACATTCACACATGTATTCTTGAATGCATTCTCCAATGCTGATTATAGGAGCTGATTATACACGCCTTTTAAAATCCACTCCCCTGGTTAAGCTACTTAATCTTTAGATTTCTTTACTACTCAACCAGAAGGTCCTTTGAATATCTGCAGGTTCAATCCATGATTTAGATTTTTGTTCTACGTTCATCTAGTTAAGAGTTAATCTAATTCATAAGATTTAGTTTTAACAGCAAAGGCTTTACTATTAAAGGTCATGTATGTTGTCTTCTGCCAAGAAAATAAAAGAAGGTAGTACATAATTGTGCTGAAAGTCATGAGAGGTACTCTAACTTACTTGGATTACTCTGTTTCCCGACTGAAACCATTCAGACTACCACAAGGTGCCTTTGAAAATGTAGTCTGTGGTTGGGGGCAGGAGGGAAGTCTTTTTTTTCTTGCTTTTAAGCTCATTTATAAGTTATCTGTTAATGAATGTATTACAAATAAACACTATACAGCATTTCGAAAAGTGTTTCTATTTTACCTTGGTTTGCTTGGCGCAAACTGGTGGTAGCAGCATAAACTATCTCCGCAGTCTTCTGGATGTCTGGTACCAAAAGCGTCAGTCCCTCTGGTTCTTGGTCAGAAGTATCTGGTTTTACTCCTGCTTTAGCTTTGTCCTTTTTTGACCTGTTTGGGGTTTGGAGTTTTTTGGCAAAGAAATAGGATACAGCATGAGGAAATATTTTTCAACCAATCAGACAGTACTCAGCGTATTTGTCAACAGGGAAATAAATACCAAAGATTAAAGATCAAGATTAAAACAAGTCTTCTGAAATGGAACGTCTCTACGTATCTCCAGGTTAATCACTGAACATAGCAATCATGACAACACTTAACATACAGACTGGATTTGACATCTGATGTAAAGAGTAAAGATATGAAGACAAAGCCAGTGATACTACCATACTAGTTTCTGCTTCGACCATTTACTGTTTTTGATTGTTACACTGCATGCTGACATCATGTTTGCATGTTTTCAAAAATATTAGAAAAGCTTACAAAATCAGTATAAGAAAGATGATGTAATGAATGTGCACTTCATCTACCCACGTAGATGCTGGTGCAACATCCAGTCCTAAACAGGTAATACAGAACTCCTTCCTATTCCACAGTACACTAGTGATTCTTTAAAACACTATAATGGTAAAACACTAGGAAACCTCCAGTAAAAATTCACAGTGCGTCTATGAACTACCACGTAGGCACACAAGAGAGTGGGTCAAAAATGAAGTTTGTCTCTCTCTGCAGTTCTCTTCTGGACTATAAAAGTTAAGACCTTTTATTTCAATAAAAAGTTTAATGTAACATAATTTTTAAAGTCTTACAAATATAGAAGGCGCCTATATTATATTTGATGTTTATAATCAATGTATTGCAAATTAACATCTCAATTTAAACACTTCAAATTTTTATAATGAAATAATTTGAAAATACAGTATATACTCACACCATTGTTTGATAGAAGCCATTCGCCTACTAATTTAAGATTTATTTAAATATTTTGAGTGTGATAACCCAGGCTTTACTAGCATATATATTCAACTGTTGAAATGGAGACATGGTATTTGATAACATCGTAACCTAAATGTGCATATTTAAAAGCTTCTATCTTTTAAGAGCTAGCATAAATTTACACTGTTATCCTGCAAAACTTACAAGAGTTTAATGCTAACAGCCCCCGAATTATTTTACTGCAATTTCTGTCAATTTTTTTGTTTTAATCGCACTTATTCATTTTAAGATCTAAACAAGTTCAATAGGCAAGAAGCTCTGGTTTTCTCTTTCCCACTACCATACCTAGAAGCAGAACAGAAGGCTATCTGTACAAGAAAAATTAGCAATTTAACGCTTTGATGTTCCAAACATATTTTAGCAACTACCAAATACTATATCCTTTCTGTATTTTAATCTAGACTGAAATCATGCATAAAGAATGAGTCTCTACACTGTTCAATAGAGGTGATTATAGCAATACTGAAAGCCTTTGTACTGTACCTAATCAAATGAGAGTATCCCTAGGGGGCCTTAATAACAACATTCATTACTGCAGCATGGTATATTTTCCCTGTTCCAGATTTAATCCAAAAGGATGTTAGCTGTTGTTGACTTCAAGCGATGCTGAGCTTTCAGGTGCTCAGTGTCAGGAGGAAAGCATCGGAGCCAAACAGTGTCGTTCAGCATTTGAGGAACAGTTTAAGACAAAGAAGCAGCAGCTGCCTCTCCCATTCACACTTTCCAAAATCCTCATCACTGCCTTTTTCCTTGTGGAAATTTAAGCCAATGCTTTAAAAATAACCCAAAAATGTGTATTTAAGACCACTAAACCTCAGCGATACCTGTTTTAACATCACAGTCATGCTAGCAGCCACCAGTCCCAAGAAAGGTGTACAGATTTAGAACTGTTTGCTGTTGATATAGAATCCTTAAGCTATTTGCTACAAAACACTTGGAGAAATTTTGACTAAAATGAATTGTCAGTGGGCTTATCCAAGAGAAAGATGCATGAAAAGCAATGAAAATGTGATTGGTGAAGATAGTGAAAGTGAAATTAATTCTTACAAATTTATTTTCCCTTTCACATGTTTTTACAATTTAGACTACCAGCCTTTTCCTCCTACTTGGTCTTACAGTAAAACAAAAATTGAAGTTTTGGTGTCATCAGACAAAAGGCTTAACCATGTGCTTAAAACCTCCTACAGATGTACTGAGTTACTGACAGTCAACTACCTAAGCAGCCAAGGAATATCTATCTAGTTGAAGCAGTAGGAAAAGGAGACATCTACTCAAATGCAAATTCTCAGTACCAATAACAGAATTTCCTCTCGTTCTCTCTGCTGTCAGGAACAGTTAACACTTCAGCACTTTTGAACTATCACAAGAGAACGTATTTTCTTAATGGCCCTTTTACCACCAAAACAAATATTCTGTCCACTGTTATCCTGAGCAAAACAGACAACCCTCCCCTCTCCTCAGAATGTACCTTCACGGGTTGGCAGAACAGCTCTACCCTGTCACCTGTAGGTATCTGGAGCCTGTCTGGTGGGTCTACATTACCAGGCCGCCTAACTCTCCAGTCAGACCAGAACTCAGACTGCGCAAGAGCATTTTAGGAAGCAAAGTGCAGGAGTGATTCCACCTTGGACACCAAGAAGAAACCAGGTCAGATTTGACCTTGATTCTGCCTAATCAGGGATTTCAGTCAGTTTCTTAGTGAGCATAAGCTGGCCAGAATCACAAAACCCCTGAATCAGACATACTGCCTTACCAAGATTTAATCTCCTCACACAAGTCATGCTTCTATATTCTAATGGCTATGGTAAAGGGATTTTTTTTTTTCTCTTTCTTTTTGGGAAAAACCCAGCTGATACTGCCATAACTTGTAAGACTCCTACTAATGATGACCTTAATTTTTTCTTCCCTCATTTTGCCTTCCTACCCTTGTTTGATTCAAATCTTTTGCATCTAAATATGAATACCAACTTAGCGCAATTAATCCCGCAGTTTGTAAGATATCGCTATGACCTTCTTTACATATTTAGTGTTATATACATTATTTGGACATATTTAACAATACTTTAGAGCTTGTCAGTTTATTTACAATCAACATATGGTAAATCAAGTAATCCCCTAGACTCTAGAGGGAAATCTGTCAAAGGTTCCCTAGTGGTATACATTTTCACACTGATTATAATTTGTAAAGTTCACACAGTTTTGTCATCTCTAACCATCTAAGACAGAATTGAATTTCACTGCAGACATGAGCAGTGACATGACACTTGATTTTATATTTCTTTTACATTAGAAGACCACAGCAGCCCTTTCAAAAAATCGTATCCTTACAATATGGCTTATCATGACTATTAAATAAATGCAATTTAAAGAAAATTAGAGTAGGTACACTATAAGATTAGAATCTTGCGTGAAACAGCTCTGGAACTGCAGGTGGAGGTGTACAGCCGGTCCCTATGCCCATCTCCCCAATGTAACAACACACCCTGGTCTGGAAAATCTAAAAGTCTATATAGTTTCCTAAACTATATGGTTATAACAGGAGAGAGACACAAATGTAATTCAAAGCCCTGTGAAAAAGTTTAATGAGTTTTACATATAACTGATACATAGATGAATCTTGCAACACTTGGAGAAGTAAAAGGTCAAAGACTCTCGTGGCTTCTGTAAGCCTGCTGCAGCCTATCAGCCTGCCGTATGGATCCTGAGTTATAAATACTTTAACTGACTTTGTTAGGTTTGGTCTTGGAGTGGGGAAGCAGGACTCCCAGGGCAGTGCAAATGTTCCTCTAAGGACAAAATTACAGTAATATCAAAGATGATCTTTTAGTCCCCAAACCCATTTCTTACTGAATTCTGAAACACATGTGCACATAAAAAAGCAACCAGGTGACCGTTCTACCATTTGTGAGCATGTATAATAACAAGGGCAAAACAAATTATTAGTTGAGAAAATGTTATCCTCCCTTCTTGGTGTCATCTCCACTTTTATACTGCTGTTGCACTCCTGCCTGGATTCAGAGCCACAGCGAGCTCTCTCCAAGCTGTGTGTAACACACAAGTGCTTCAAAGGGACAAGTAGAATCCCAGCTCGAGAGAGGGAATTAGCTGGGAATTACAAGGCTCTCCCAAAAATATATGAATGAGGAGATGAAATACCAAAATTCAAGTGATAAAGCCAGTAACATCCTTCAACTCCTTCCCTGCACTCCAGCAGTCTGCATATAAATTTAAGTATGCAGATAAACTAACAGTGTTGCATGTTTTTCAGTGGTATTCCAAAGAACCATGAGAACCAATAATACTCATAGTGAACTGCGGTCAAATATATAGCCATATGAACATTTTGCTGTACATTTTTGCTATTTTCAGAAAACATTTAGATGTCTGCATTATACTGTACATTTATTTCTGCCAAGATTCTCCTCGTGATGTAAAATTTAATGCAGGTATTTAATACAGGCCAAACCTTTACCTAAACATTAAAATTTTCAGAGTGGAGAGGGAGCCAAATATTTAATGTAGACTTAGAAACTTCCCCATACAGTTTTTCAACCATTGAAGAAAAAGCAGACAAAATCACGTCAACTCATATTTAAAGGGATGACAGTCACTACTATATTTGCTAGAAGAGACAGCAGTGTACATGCTAATAATTTAAGCCATTAATTTAGCTTGTGCTAGAAGATGACAGCCTTCTCTTCACGCTGTGCTAAATGAATAATGAATGATACGCTCCCAAAGCAACTTTAATTTTTAAAGCCAATACTAATACTTATTCACCCATGCCTGATACTTAGAGGTAAACGTGATGATACAGAGTGATACCTTTATCAAAGTATTTACAAAATAAAGCCAATGAACCATTCAGGCCGTGTGTACTACAGAGATGGTGCTTATAGCAGAAGTCTGCTCAGTTTTAGATTGACACTCACTGTCTTCGGATAAAACTGCCACTGCCGTAGGTTTGCAATTGTGGCATCACTCAGCCCTCAGGGTCCCTCACCTTCCGTAGGTTTCCATAGGTACCAAGTAGAAGCTTGTTCCTTCCAGTAATTCAGAGTCTTAAACCAATCTCCTGAAATCAGGCAAAACAAGCAAGGGAATGCGCCTTTGGAAATAAACACTGGTGAAAGCTGGTAACCTCCTCTGAGATGGCTCCGCATGCTCCTCCTCGGGGCTTCGAGCACTGCATTTACAGACACTGTGCTGAAGCATCCCAAACCATCAAAGGCTTCAGGACTGCTCCCTGCAGCCAACCATCAGCTCTGAACATGAGCTCGAGAGTGCAGCAAATGTAACTGACAGTTGTTTTGTCTTTTAAAGAAAAATAAATTAAAATAAATTAGGCCTCAATTCTTGGGACCCAATTCTAAAGAAAAAAAAAAAATTTGTTTGCAAAGTGCACCGTTTCACATAACAGTGAAGACAATGACAAGCCATAGCAAGGAAAATGCCTCAGGCCTACCTGGTTGCATTCTAGCATGCTCATGCAACAGAAAACCAGCTAGGTCATAACAACCTTGTGATAAGCAGGGTTCAGAGAACCTTGGAACTGGCAGGATTAACCCTTAGTAGCAGGTTCACACAGAAGTGTGAAGATGACAGAATTCAGATCTTCCTCAAGCAGTTGTCATGGAAGTGGCCAGGGCGATATAGAAAGGGAAAGCACAGTTAGGAATTTTAGACACGGGCTTGCTATACTCCACATTACACAAGTAAGCCATCAGCTTATTTTGCCCAATGTAACAATTTGCTATGAAGCTCACCTAGCAGATGGTGGTTCAGATGAGGCTGCTTTGCTACACAGCAGTTCTCCGCAGCAGAGGGCTCGGACATCATAGCAATCAAATGTCTCAAATTTGGTCCTCGTGGCAACCCACTACACAACCCTGACCACTCAAATTAGTGACGGCTTTTGACTCCCTAGCAGTCCAACAGTCATGAGAACTCATCTCATACCTAAATACCTCCATTATCCAGAATTTTCCCAATTTTCCAGTAGACTATTATGACCTTTGAAAGCAAATGAAATCAAATGCTAAGTGGAACCTAAACCCAAAAATGTTCCCATTCAAATTGTGGATCCAAGTGGCCAATCTAGCTCCAACATGGAGCTGACATTTGGTAGACATGCAAGTAGAACTGCTGTTCAGATAAAGAAGAGTTTTGTCTTTGAAACCAGATCCCAAAATTATGTTGTTGTTCTGGCATCTGACCTAAAAGGGGCAGCAGATTGTCCCATGTCAGTAATTCATGCCAACACTTGCTTATATTGCTGGCAAACCTTCAACTAAAACGCTGAGAATTAAAACCTTCCACCCCAATGATTCCAGGCTGTTCAGGCTGTTGGTGTTTTCATCCTTGTTGATATAGTGCTTTAAAGACAAACTGTATTATGTTTAAACCAACCCGTGAAAGGCAAGATTTCTTTTTGTGCTGATATATCAAAGTAATACAAGAAAATTGTACAAATAATATAACTGAACCAACCATGGAATTTTTATCAAATTCATCAATTATTACAATAATACCAACTGTGCTTCTAGAACTATTCTTAGTTTTCAGATCCTAACCTGACACTGAAAAACTAGTCATACCGTCTTTTATTTTACCAAATGAAAAAGAGCTGCTGACTAGTAGCTACGTACCACTCTCACAAAGAAACGTTTTAGACTTCAACTTGGGTAAATGACATGACGAGACGCAAGTTTCCATGCCCATTAAATCTGAGCCTAACAGATGACCAGACTAGCAAAAAGATGTAATTGTGGTGGTGAATTTTATACATACATCTATACTGAAAATGGATTACACAGAGGCCAAATATATTTTCTTTTCTGTTTTAAAGAAGATTACATATACTATGATTTACATAATATTGCCAGTAAGCACAAGCCGACATTTGTTGGGTATCCAACATAAAGAACTGTTATCTGTCCTTCCTAATTCTGTTTTTTTCCATTAAGTCAGCAAAAAAATTCCCACCACAGGTACATTACACACTTGTTATGCAAGACTAGAGATCTCATTCAAAAAGGATTAGAGAAATTCATGGGTAAAGTCCAGTCCATCAGGAGTTACTAGAAAGAGTTGCCAGTAACAGGATTCCTGCTCAGAAAATCTCTCAGGTGTTGGTTGGTAAATACTCTCGTCTTATAGTGGGAGGAAGAACATTCTACACACACCTTTTCCTGACATTATATTTACCTTCTTTTCATGATGTTTCAGCTTATGCTTAGGGACAGAACTAAATTTTGCAGGGAAGGATGGGTATTATTTCCTAACAAGCCATCCTTAAACTGGAAGCAAGTAAACAGAATCAGGAAACCAATTAATTGCTGGAAGCAGAAAATTATTGAAAGAAAGAAATGAAAATTTCTATTGCAGCATTTGCTTTTCCAACTCCCTGACTCAGGGCTGAAAAAGATGATTCAGCCACTAAAAAACCCCCAAATCCTCGATTCTTGAAACTAGAATGGTTGAAAACACACAGAAACGGAGATGGACATTTGGTTGTAAAATCTCTACCAGCTACAGCACCTCCCAGAGGTGAAAGAAACATCAGGAAGGTAGAAGTAAGTAGTTTTGGCTGTAAAAATAATACAAAGCTGCATTGTATTTATCCAGAACGTGCAGTTCTTCTTTGTCAAAGATGACTATTTAGAAGGAAAATTGATTTAGCAGAACAGGTACTGATAGCAGAACATGAAAAAGACTGCTAAGTCTACATTTTATTCTTCTCCAACATCTATGGCCCAACCAGCTGGGGGGATAATAGGACAATAATACCAAGTTTGACAAAACAAAACTGTCTTGGAACTGTGGACTACACCAAAATCATCAAGGAAGAAAACCAGCTAACAATTAGCCTGTGCCTGGAAGAGAATCTGTGTTTATTATTGCCTTTATACCATTTTACAAAGGGAGTTACCTAGAGGCGGGTCTATGATTACTGAAAGAAAATGTCATTCATGGTTTGTCCGTATGCATTTCCTTAAAAAGTCAGCTGAACTCTGGAAGGTGTGCAGAACAACCTCATACAGCATTATACTGCAAAGCTTACACAGCCCGATGGCATCCCAGCTGAGATAGGATATTCAGATACTTTTCCATTTTGCTAATTGCTCTGCCAGACAGAGTTTCTCAGAGGAGGCTGGAGACCCTGAAGTCTGGCATGGATGGTTCCATGGCATTCATTTGCAATTTCACATCATCTTCAGAATAGTGCCTTACCTCCAACACCTCTGCTAATGGACAAACCAGCTGTCACAAAATCACCAACATATAGAAGCATGCTTTTCATATGCAGCACCAACAGATACCACTAGTAAAAAAATTTTCAACCATCTCCATATAGTTAAGAGTTCTCGCAACAAATAACGACTCCCAAATCTTTTGCCTCCTGAAACTTACTCTTCCTGACAGAACCCAAAGGTTTCTCTCCTAACCACTTAGCCTCCAATGGAAAATCCATTGAGGAACCTGGTCCTTACTCAGCGGGTAAAGCAGCACAGAAGCATACAGAAGATAGTCGAGACATTTCTTGTCAAAGCTACCATTTGGTTTGGCCCTCCCCAGTCCCATTCTTTACAGAATGGGCTTCTTCAACAGCTCCTGAGGAATGCTCCTGCCTTCAGACTGACAGCAGGAAATGCACAGTCCTGCAAAATAAAGATTCACCTCATTGAAGGAGGGAAAGATTTGAAGCTCCTAGACTCTTGAGCAGCAATCTTCTTTCTCATTAGTGGGCAGTTACTGATGCGGTGACAAGAGCATGCAAATCTACCAGCTTGTGTCATGCAAAAAAATTCCTTGTAAGCAGTACAGTAAAACAGAATGTATACATATCAACATGAATCTAGATCAAACAGATGGTACATTCTCACTCTGGACTGCAGCACCCATTCAGATAAATATACAGAACTGAATCTTCTTTCACTTCTATATTCCTAATATGTAAGTACAAAATACAGTTTAAATGAAGGTTAGGGATGATAAAAGTGATTACCTCAGTCGGTTGGTATAGGTATCTACACAGGTCTTCATTTTAGCCAACAAAGTCCCAACAGAAGCTTGTGACTCCAACTGTTCTTCCTCCTCTTCACTACTTTCTCCTGACAGCGGAAGCAGTAATGGTACCATCAAAGTGCAGGATGCAATCGCACGGAGTAATTCTAGCAGAGCTCGGTAAAGGGGAACGTGTCGGGCCATATCCAAAACTAAGAGAGAAAAACAGTTTACAAAAATTACTAAAATTAAAGGCCCTTCCACTCCTAGTACAGATGTTTTAAACAGAAAAGCTAGATTTTAACAATTATTAAAATATTGACATTTAATGATAAAATACAGCCATTTATAATTCGTGTTTTAATGGACTTGTACAGAAAAAAATATATAAGATACCTGGAAAACAAAGGTTAGCAAAAGATACAAGAGGACAAAAGTGCTAACAAGGTATGGAACAGGATTACCACAGGCTATATTCATTTCTGTTAGCTTAGTATACAATCCTGGCTCACATCGTATGCTGACAGTAATCACAAACTGTCAAAAATCTATGGAGGAAAAATAGTAACCTATGGTGTAGCAGGGTACCATTTGCTGATTCTAATAGCATAAGCATTAATAAAGTAAGACTTTCATATCACCCACTTTATAGTTATCTTCTCCTTTGGGAAAATTTGTCTGCATTATTGCAGGAATATTTATGGTCATGAAATAAATGAAGTTATCTACTAAGAAGTCTAGCTTTGCTTCTTTTCATGGAGAAAGTATCATTTTAAAAACCATTATGCATTCTTCACAGCATGCAAAGACTCTGAAGAAGATGCAAATTTTATCTGCATACATATGAACCACAAACCAGTAAAGATGAATAAGAATATATATTACGTAGGCAAACCTCACTGTCTTAGTGCTGCTCAGTGTGATGTATGTGTCTTATAGAAGTAACTGTGGGTAGAATATAGATAACGGCTCCTCTGACTAGGAAAGACAGGCAGACACACACAATGCTAATGGATTCTCTAGCACCGCATTGTTTATTTTTCTTTTCCACTTGCTTGGACAAATATGTAATGGATGTCATTTCAACTGACTTTGTATCATTAATAGAAATCCTGAAAATGTAGCAATACGCAGATACTTTAACACAGCTGCTTCCTCTGTCCCTAGGACATGCTATTTTTAACCTAACTGCAGAAAAGAATTGCTCTAGTTCAAAGTATTTACAAATGACTGAGTTTATGATAAAATAAATTTATGCTTTTTCCAGCAAAAAAAAAACCCCAACAAACAAAAAGCCCCTGACAACTTGCATTAGGACAGAACAAAGCACAGAACTTTAATGTTTCACTTAGCACATCTCACCCTTCGAGCTAAAGCAGATCACAAACTTTCATCTCCTGTCACCAAACCCTTAGCTCTAAATGCAGCACAATGGGACAGTATAAATAGTCAAGCAAAATTCAACAAGCAGGTTTATCCAGGTTTAAAACTGGATTTAGCTCTCCTAAGAGCTCTTCAATCAACAGCTTTCTATTCATATTTTAAAACTATTACAATGGCACAAAGTCTTAACTGGGTAAAGTTCTGTTGTGTTAAACAGGAAGAAAATTTACTGAAACAAAGCATTTATCTGTCAGGCATGATATTATGGCTCTAAAAATATCCTCTGTCAAAATATTCCATAAATTTAAAACAAACTCCATTGAATTTAAACATTGGCATTAAGAAAAGCAGTTTCAATTACATGTCAGTTCTTAAATTTCATATATATATATATATCCATTCCTCATGCTCAGTCTCTAGTAAACAATAATTTCCAACAGAAAAATCCGCACAATGTTTCAAATGGACTTAAAATAAACACAAATAGATCTGATGATCTGATAAAAAAAAAAAAAGAAAGAAAAAGAAAGAAAAAGGGGTGTGGGGGGAGAGCAGAGCCAATGAAAGGAAGAAATGGAGACCACAAAACCCCACAGACACCACCTCCCACCTGTAGCGCTACAGATCAAGCAGCTCCTCAATTTAATCAATAGCTGTTTATTATGAAGACAGTGAGTGTGGTAGAGATATGACCTCTTAGATAACCACAGCATTTCACTTCTGGAAAGCTTTTATTTATTTATTTTAACCATGAAATTTTCATGAGGCCAGAATATATAATTTCAAATCCTTCAATGCTTGCTTGCCCTCTTCTTTGCTAAATGGATAGTTAAATTCAAAATTACTGCCATGAGGGAAACTGAACTGACATAACTTTAAAATGGGAATGTTTTCCAGAAAGATAGGAGAGAATTTCTGGGTTTAGCAGATTCAACTCACTTGCACTGCTTTGCAATTGTTCCCATGTGAAAAAAATCAAATGCATTCACTTGGCTTCAATTTAAACAATCTTTTAGGGAACAACTACCAATTTCTTTTACCTTAATGCTACAGTCTTCTAAACTCAATTTCTTGATACCATTATGTGTCTTACACTATTTTTGTCCAAGGCTTTTATTATACTTACTAAGGATTATGACCCATGCAAGTGTGTTTGCCCAAAATGCCAGGATTCCCCACTCCCATCTAAATGCTAAAAATGTCTATCAAGACTGGATAAGTATCAGAAAAACTTACTGTAAAGAACTCAAAACTGGCAAATTACTGTTTATTACCTTTATTTGGCAGTTCATCTACTCCTAGTGCCTACTTTGCTTTCAATTGAAAGAGAATGCCAACCTGACTACAGTGTATGTTTTCTGCAGATACAGCTCTGCTTCCTGAAATAGGTTAAGACAACTTGAGCATTTTTAAAAATCTCTATATTTACATGTAATTAGATGTTCCAAACTGGGTAACACTCAATTTTTAAGACAGTATGTTTAAGGCACTAGGACTACAAGACACTCCTTTGTAAAATAACCCCCTGGCCCAGAGGTACCATTTGTTAACTCATCCATCTCCTCCTGCTGTGGCTGGCTGTATCTACAGATGTCCTAACAGCATCTTTCTGGACTGACACAGGCTTAGCAAGTCCAGCAGTCCAGAGCCTCAATGCTCAGACTGCATCACCATCTTTACTACTTTTAGTGTTTGCAGCATATTTAGTCAGTTGGAATTTATGATGGATGTCTTCCCTTTACATATCATTATGTATCTATTTGGGGAGAGCATTTCGGAAATATAAATGATCAGCTTTGTAAAAAAAATACTTAGATCCTGTAATGAAGTCCTTTAAAGGAACTGAATTAAAATACCAAAACCTGTAATAAAAATAAACCTGCAAATTAACAAATCCTATTTCCATCAAATAGAAGCAAGGGAATCTCTGGACAAAGAGCTGTAATTTGAATAGCATTAGCACATCTTAAATATTTCAAGATTTTTTTATATGGGTACTTCAATTATATAAGGTGGCACTAACAACATTTGATTTATATTGGCATGCACATAAGCACAGCAAATTGCAAATACACAGCATTCCTAAGAAAATGAAAATGGGAGATTAAAAATCTTGGCTTTGTAAAAATGACAGATGATATATTATCCAGGATCTTCTGTTATCCCAAAGTCAAAAACGTTTTTAAATAATGGCAAATATCTTTTCCAAACAGCTCAGTTTGGTGCTCTCAGACTCCTACACTGAGTATGCCTGGACCATCCTGGCTGTTAGGCACACACAAACTGTGGGATCTTTCACATCTGTCCATTTTGGTGCTGTCGGTGCTCCCCGATTCTGCAGGGCAGTGCATTGCTGAGGAAGGTTCAAGCCCCAGTACCAGGGACCAGTTCAGAAGCTCCCCCTTGTTGACTCTCAAACAGAACTGCTGCCCAAGAGAGCCCATCTGAACTTTTGCTAGATTTCCTAAGCATTTCTTCAAATGACTACTATTATGCCATATACTTACATCAAAAGAAAGGTAAAGATTATATTATTTTATTATTAGACTCAGAGCAGGGACTTGGACTCAGGTTTCATCCTGCTTCCTGGTCTGCCTTAAACAGGGCTGGCAGGACAGGGCTGCCTGGCAACAACAGTGTTGTCTCAGAAAAGGCTCCAAAACCAGCGCCTGGAACGCAGTTTTTGTACCGCCTGACCCAGTCTGCTTCCCCTGTGAGCTTCCTATGTGCTTCTTAACTTGCATTCAGTAAATACACATCAAGGTCTCACCCTTTGGCTATACCAGTAGTCAGCCAGTTCAAACAGTGGAGCATGAAGCAGAGCACAAGCTAAAAACTGCTGCTGAACCTGGAGCGCGAGCAGCCAGCTGCAGGAGACGTGTAAAGCAGCCCGCGAGGCAGCTGTGACAGCCCAGGGTGAGGGCAAGGGACTGGGAGGTGACAGAGAGCAGCAGGGCAACACCACCACAGGGTGGGTGGCAAGGAGATGACAGCAGTGCTCTTGAAGGTTGGAATCTCAGCACTACCACAGACAGCTGATTTATTAGCACCTTTATTACCACCTTTGTTTTATTAAAATTACGAGTTCTAGAAGGATGAGCAAGCAAGTCCAAAAAACAGGCCAATGTCTTACTGTCCTTGGTAATTCATAGAATACCAGGTTAGAAGGGACCTCAAGGATCATCTGGTCCAACCTTTCTTGGCAAAAGCTCCGTCTAGACAAGATGGCCCAGCACCCTGTCCAGCCGAATCTTAACAGCGTCCAATGTTGGGGAATCCACCACTTCCCTGGGGAGATTATCCCAATGGCTGATTGTTCTCATTGTGAAGTTTTTTTCTGCTAAAGTCTAACCAAAATCAAGGAGTAACTTGCACCTGTTACCCTTCATCTTTAACATGTGACTCCTTGCAAAAAAGGGAGTCTCCCTCATCTTTGTAGCCATCCTTTAAGTACAGGAATCTGGTGATGAGATCACCCCTAAGCCTTCTTTTCTCAAGGCTGAACAAACCCAATTCTCTCAGCCTTCCCTCATATGGCAGGCTTCCCAGTCCTTTGATCATCCTGGTGGCCCTTCTCTGGACCCTCTCCAGCCTGTCCGCACCTTGTTTGTATAGCAGGGACCAAAACTGAACACACTATTCCAGGTGTGGCCTGACAAGCGCTGAGTAGAGCAGGATAATAACTTCTTTATCTCTGCTGGTGATGACTTTGTTGATGCAACCCAGCATCCTGTTGCCTGCCTTTGCTGCTGCAGCACACTGTTCACTCACATTGAGCTTGTGGTCCACCAGCACCCCCAGGTCCCTTTCCACAGAGCTGCTCTCCAGCCAGGTGGATCCCAGCCTGTGCTGCACCCCTGGATTATGTTTTCCCAGGTGCAGGACCTTACACCTGTCCTTGCTGAACTTCATAAGGTTCTTGTTAGCCCACTCTTCCAGCCTATCTAGGTCTTCCTGCAGGGTGGCTCTCCCTTCCAAAGTGTGTACCTCCCCACTCAGTTTGGCATCGTCTGCAAACTTCATCAGGGTGTACTTGATCCCATCATCCAGGTCAGTTATGTAGATATTAAATAGTGTTCGGCCCAATAATTAGCAAGGAAGTTCACTGTAGCCTTTCTGGACAACAGAAATATATATATTCTCACAATCAAAGGAAGTGTCTCCTTTGGATGGTCTAAATTTATTGTGATGCATTTACAAAATGCAGAAATCTCTGCCATTTATTAAGATAGGTAGGGATAGCAAACATCCGGAAAACATTTCATGGTTTAGTGGGATAAGGTCTTATCCTTCCCTCCCACTCCTCTAGGTAATAAAGGTAAAGTTTTACTGAAATCACTAGAATTCAGTTAGCCTCTTGCCACAATATTTGCAATTTAGAAAGACACTGAAGGCTAAATAGGTAAAAAATAGACATTTCATAAAACCAGATCTCCCTTATATGCTAATTACAAGCAGTCTGATTTGGGGGGAGTGGTGGAGGAAAAAAGAGTCTGACTGAAGTTATTTTAAGAAGTCTTGACTTTCAGAAATTGCTGAGCATCCTGTCTTTTGAAAACTGCAGTCTTTCACAAATGCCTAAAGGTCATGAGATATTAAGGCACTAATCACATTTTTGAAAACTTCTAGACACAGCCTACTTACTCCTGGGAAACAACTGATTAACATTCAAAATTGTGTGTGTGGTTTTGAAACATTTCAATTGCTTTCCACACATCTATTTATTTATCACCAATACAGATCTATTTCTTACAAAGACCTAAGACTACCCATATGCAATTACAACCTTAATATAATGAAAAAGCATATGAGGACAGGTAGTTTCATAGGATCAAGGTATCACCTCAAATTGCATATATATGTCTGTAACAAGGTAATGGCTCAACTGAGTCTAATATTCCTTTGCTTTCTTTTAATATTACACAATACTCAAACAAAGAATAGCCAGGCCTAATGGCCCATTAAATGGATAGTACTGAACAGCAATAAATTTTTTTTGCAATTCATTTAACATCCTCAGTACAACTTAACTGGCTATGAATAAGATTATAAAACTTATTTCCATTGCAAAGGATATTTAAAACATATCACAAAGAATATGCACATTTATTTTAAAATAAACTAAACTATTAATATAGCATATCCACTATATAAAAAAATCTTCACACTTTACAGCAGATTAAAGAAACAAAGAATAATTTGTAGGAAAATGATGAAAATTTCTGCTTTAGTTGCATCTAATATGAAGGCCTTCTCACACTGTGATTCGCACTGTGACCAAACTAAGAATTCTTACCCCAAAGGAACCTACAAACTTGATGTAAAATATTGACTGTTTTTTCTTATGTGTAATTTTTTTTTTTTTTTTATTTCTGACCAATATCCATGACCAACTTTCTGCCTCTGTTGAAGGAAAGAAGGGCGTGCTGGCAGCCATTCCAGAAGGCACCACTGGAAATTCTTTCCAAATTACGGCCCTTTTATTTGTTTTCTCAAACTCACCTGCAACTGTAAACATGAGAGGAATGGTCATGAATGGACAATTAAAAGGAAATAACTGAAGATAAAAAGGCATTCTGGAGAGAATCCATATCTAAAACCAGGAAATGTAAATTTCAGCAAAAAAAATTCTTGCAAATGGCCACAAGTGTGGCTTACATCTAACAGATCAGAAGAGGGGAAAAAAACAAGTTAAAACTTGAAATGAACAAATTGACCTCTATAATCAAAGATGAAGTTGAATTCTCATTTTATAATTACGCTCTCATCTTCCATTCCAAGAGGCCTCCTCCTTGCATGGGGTAGAGTTGACCCAAGAGACGCCTTCAAGTCTCATTTCTTAATTTGTTTTGGATCTATTTTTCTCCTATTTCAATGAGACACTGTATCTTCCTGGAAAGATGAATGACTGTATTTTGTTATATATTTAATAAGTAATGTGAAAGAAAACCACTGACAATATGTAGAGCAGCTATATTATAAAAGTGTTCTATTCACATCATGCACAAATACTCTAAATTTACTATAGTGTCTCCAAACCTCTCCTGCAAAAAACCCAAGAAAATACCTTTGCATTCCAACACACCTATTTTTTCTTTTATAGTAACAAGTTTTAAAGGACATTGTCTTATTTTACTTTCAGCTTCTTAAACTGATGAGACCATTCTCATTACCATGCTACTTACTAAAAAGTTTAAGTCCAATGTTAAGATCATGACTGCAGTACCACACACACCTGCCATTACATTTTCCTTTTTTTATGTTATTTTACCTTTTTTTAACTCTGAATGATTTAAAAGTAGATCTTAAAGTTCTGTCAATTTTACACCATTTCTAAAACACGCTTAGTAATTACTGAGGACGTATTTCTGATGCCTCAGTATGTTATTCACAAACATAAAACCCATAGCCATGATTAAATTAAAGACTTCAGGATCTCATTATCATATTAAAGACTCTCAGTAGCTACAAACACCGCTGCTCAAAAAAGCCACAGAAAACAAACACTCATTTTGTATCTTCAATTAAAACCTTCAGACAAAGTCTTGTGGCCACAGATATTGCCAAGCATGAGCGAGACATGCTGTCTTTCCAACAGGGCCACGTGTCCCTTTGCTAAATATTTTAAAACCGGAGTAGTTCCTCAGTGCCTCAGCCCCCCTTTACTGCATCTTTGCAAACATATGATCTATGAATGCAGTCCACGCTACAGGCAATAGTGTCAGTTCCAAATACATCATGCTCTGCTGCCTCTTGATTTTCTGTTTCAGAATCAACCCAGGGCAAGCCTCTTTTATAATAGGCCTAATTAACACCCTGTGTTCTGCTCTATTTTGGTAGAAAAAAAGATTGCCTACAGGGTATTTCAAAATCAGATCTCTTTAAGAAAACATTAGCCCTCAGGTAAAAATAAAACAAAGGCTTTCTAAATATTGCCATCTTGTAATAATTTAATTAGCTTGTCTTATTCTTCACTTTTCTTTTTAGGAATAACACAAGCATTTTTACAGTACCATTTTGAGTATCAGAAAAAATGGCATCAGCAAAGACTGCATAATGAAGCAGCAGCAGGAGGGCTTAAGCCCCCTTACGGGTCATGAGTTACAAATCCCGTGTCAGAGCAGTAAAACAATGTAAGAAGGGTGGGCCTCTGAATTTGATGTGTGCAGTGTCAGGCTCAAAGTTTATTATTATTATTGTTCAGATACAGCCTCAACATTTTGCTCTTCTGATGTCAACACTGCCCATTAGCAGTCAGAAAAAAAATCAGATCAAATATTAGAAAAGGTGAAGACAAATTAGAAATTACTTAATGAGACCACATTCAAACATTAGTACCACTTCAACACCATGTACATTTTTCCCCACTCAAAGAGACAGGACAGAACTGGAAAAGGAACGAAACGCAACTAAACAACTCAAGGTACAGAATGAGCTGCTGTACTATCTAAAGTTACATAAACTAAGACTTTGCAGCCTCAGTGACTAATGAAGTGTAGCAAAAAGTTTTTTTTTTTAAATTATGAATGGTAAAAAAAGTTAATAGAATTGGATTGATCACTAGAGACACTTGTGAAGAAACATACACTACAAAACACATCACTGTTAAGCTTTGGAAAAGCTTAGCACTAAATGCTGGGGCAGTAAATATTGTTACAGGTTCAAAAGTAGTTGGGTAAATTCATAGAATGGTTTGGGTTGGAAGGGACCTTAAAGATCATCTAGTTCCAATGCCCCTGCTGCGGGCAGGGACACCCTCCACTAGACCACATTGCCCAAAGCTCCATCCAACCTGGTCTTAAACACTTCCAGGGATGGGGCATCCACAACCTCTCTGGGCAACCTGTTCCAGTGCCTCACCACCCTCACAGTAAAGAATTTCTTTCTAACATCTAATCTAAATCGACCCTCCTTCAACTTAAACCCATTACCCCTTGTCCTGTCACTACACTCCCTGATAAACAGTCCCTGACCATCTTTCCTGTAGGCCCCTTCAGGTACTGGTAAGCTGCAATTAGATCTCACCAGAGCCTTCTCTTCTCCAGGCTGAACAACCCCAACTCTCTCAGCCTGTCCTCATAGGAGAGGTGCTCCAGCCCTCCAATCAGCTTCGTGGCCCTCCTCCAGACTCTCTTCAACAGCTCCATGTCTCTCCTGTACTGGGGCCCCCAGAGCTGGATGCAGCACTCCAGGTGGGGTCTCATGAAAGCAGAGTAGAGGGGCAGGATCACCTCCCTCGACCTGCTGGTCACGCCTCTTTTGATGCAGCCCAGGATATGGATGGCTTTCTGGGCTGCAAGCGCACACTGCCGGCTCATGTTGAGCTTCTCATCAATCAATACCCCCAAGTCTTTCTCCTCAGGGCTGCTTCCAATCCATTCCTCACCCAGCCTATAGTTGTTCATGTAAAAACAGACCATCAAGGGTAATAAATGAGACACTACCCTTGGCCACATACTAGCAATACCTGGGCAGCATCTGTATGTCAGCCCCATCCCTATATATTCTCCCGTTGACATCTGTAATTGCCCACTATTGGTGATAAAGTAATGGGCTAACAACCTTGGTCTGTTTGGCATTGCTTGTCTTATAAGTGTCTTCTAGGAAACCTGGACAAAAATAACAGTTTAACTGCAATATAAAAGGAAAATTGTGTTCAATTATAGGGGCAAAATGCATTGCTCAAATTACCTGGAATAGTGTAGTAATGTGGCTCAAGGGAGCAGACTATTGCTCTTAACTATTTCTGGTTTGCTTATTTTTAAAGAATATTTGATTTTGGTGAAGTTAAGTATTTGCAAGAATATTTTGTTTAGAAGTGAAGTCAAACAACACTTAAAAACTTGTCAGAAATTGATCCATGAATCCAGAAAAAAAACTTTGCCAGAATAAGCATGAGGCATTATTTCATTAGGCCAGTGTGTACAGTTGAGTAAACAGACACAATTTCCTGTATTTCACAAGGACAAGAAAAACAAACCCAAATGATATAAAGGACAAAAACCAAACTGAGCTTTTAAAGTACAAGTGACTACTAAAACCATGTGTGGTCCCCAGTTTTGGAGATTTCCATGTCCCAGATAATGGAATCCATTAGAGAGATCACTTTCTGCTATTAAATAGTGCTCCAAATAATCTTGAAAAGGTGCTCAGATAATGGAATCCATTAGAGAGATCACTTTCTGCTATTAAATAGTGCTCCAAATAATCTTGAAAAGGTGCTCAGGTAATGCAGGGATGCTTCTTGGATGCTACAGCCACCTAGCATGGGGGGTGGGGAATGCATCTTCAAGTAAGAATAATTAATGAAAACTAAAAATGCAAAATTCTATATTCATTGGTTTTGTTTGTTTGAAAAAAATGGCCCAGTAGGCATCAGTGTAGAAAGGATGTGAGCAGAATACTGCAGAGGAAGTCCATACTGCCACGGGATTCAACCCCACTGCAACTTTTAAGAATCTCTGCTCTGAAGGATCACTGAGTTTTACCCAACATCAGTTCTTTTAAACCAAGAAAATACGAAGAAACACACTTAAAGCATAAAGCTATGACCAAATCATGTTTGTATCCAAACAAGTGTAAGGAAGCATCAATGTAAAGCTACAGGATTGCTCTATATTATCCAGTAAATACATAATGATATAAAGAAAGGCTTAGATAAAAGAAAGATACAAAAAAAGATATGAAGAAAGATATATATCAAAGAAGGCATTCAGAGACTGCATGAGAATAAAGTTTTTTGTCTGTTCAGGGGATGAAAAAAATTTTCATTATTCATACAACTCTTTACTTTGTCATTTAGTAAGATAAAAAGGACCAATAATTTCTGTTTGAGATAGATGTAATGAAATAAATCTAATATTAAAGGTAAGCTAGAAGTGTCAATTAGCCAATAAGAAAAATATTTTCTGTAGAGAAAAAATACAAGATGTACATATTCTGCAGACAAAACCTTTCTTGAATAAGTGAAAATAAACCCAAAACAAATCAGATGCAAGCTTGCCTACCACCTCATGTTGAGTGTCTCAAGTACAGGCACTCCACAGAGACGAAAGGAAAGGTATTGCTACTCTAAGAACACGAAGCAGGATTTTTAAAGGAAGTTAATCTGGCTTTCACCATCCCTGCACTGAAGGAGGGAATAGTGATTTCACTATTTTTGGCAGAGGAGTGGGTGAGCAGCCACCTTGAAATGGTCCTCAGTCTAAGTGTTACCTCTTCCAGCCCATAAAACAGTCACTAGTATTTTCGAATAAGATGGGAATTGAAAATAAGATGGAAACCTGCCATTTCATTGCACATGCTGCAGAAATCGATGTGGAAATTCAAAATTAGATAATGAAGTTGTGGGGTGTTTTTAAACTATTACTTCAGCAGATGGAAAAAGGCCAAGACTTGGATCTTCCGTTCTGTCAGCAAAGGATACCAATGTTATTACTGGGAATGAAAGGACGTGCAGTTCCTGTGCTTTATGGCAAACTTTCCATATGTGTGAGCACACCTACAAGACAATGTCCTCAGAGAACAGAAAGGAGACTACTTAGGAATATCATTCTGCCTCAAATATCTAATTATTTCACATGGCCAAGATGGCAGAGCCCCTGTACATATCCAAACCAGAACCTTTATCACTTCAGCATATTTTCTAGAGAATAGTTGGTTGTTTAAATACCAAGATGAACTTGTGGTAAAGAGCCAGTGCAGGCTGAGGAAAAAAAATTTAAACCTAATAGCCTCCCTGAGTCTAAGTTAAATGAAAGGTGACTCCTTGCACTCACTGCATGTTGAAAGCGCCTTCGCGTGCAAATAGCTACGTGGTAAATTTATCAACCAGTTTAACTGAGCACCACATATGATGGGGAGAATCATCTCTGTGCCCCAGACTTGTGGAACAGGAGAATTTGCACCTTGTGTGCAACCTCATGCAAGTTCCTGCATCACTTATTAAAATGGACGATACTCCATTATGTTACAGTATAACAATACAAACTAACTCAAAAGAAAGAAAATATTCTTTTGTTAATGAGCAGTACTATCTTAAAGTTGTCCTCTAGAGATGACAAGAAGATACAAATAATACTAAAACAGCTAGAGTTTGTGTGTTGGAATAACTTATCACAGATTAACTCTTTTTCTAGACTAACTCCTTCAGCCACAGAGATGTTTCCTTTGACTTGTACTCAGTACTACGAACACACTCAGAGAATAGTAAGGAAGGAAATGCTATGAATGGGAAGTGTCTGCATAGGAGTATGGGAAATGCCAGATACATTTACAATATTTTATTTTCAAAAACAGGAGAGAAAACAAGAACACAAAAGCAATAAGAGACAAGTGAGTGCCTGGAATAATGAAGACCTATCACTTGACCAAGTAAATGAGACTTTCAACTGCTGAAGACAAAAGCTGGCCCTCACCTCAATGTTCCATTAAGTTCCTCTTCAAATGCCTGCCAAGCTACACATCTCAGCTGACAAAACTCTTCCTTGATTGTACAGTGAGCTCACTCTTAGGAACAGCAAAGTAAAAATGTCTAGAACTAATCCTGGCAATCTGCTCTGAGCATGAATAGAAAGGGATTGCTAGTTTGTTTCATCAAGAAATTTTTAGCAGCTTATCCAATTATGCTGCCACTAATTGACAAAGCCACTAATATGGAAAAAGACAAAAAAAATTGAAAATGCATTACTTACAGTCCTTTCAGGAGTCTCTTGTCACAAAAATATTTGTGCCCCAAAAGTGGTTACTGTATCTTCAGCAACAAGGATGAGGAAGGCATGAGAGTTAACAAACAAACAAAAGATGGAAAGAAGCAAATCGTACATTTCTGTGATAGAATATGGAACCATAGGACATCTAGTATGGTGTCATATTCTCTTTCCGAAAAGGACTGTGTCTGTTGGTAATGAGAGGAATCATTTTAAAAATAATTCTTAATGCCTCCAGTAAAATCTGTGACTGTCTGTAGCATGTGGTGCTGCACAGCAATCTATTCCAGACACCCAGCACTCATATTCCCAACCATGATTACCAAGTTTAAATGAAACCACTTGAGATGTACTGTCTGACTGAAGTAAAATAAGAAAAAATGGAGGCCCAGTAATATTTACCATGGAAATTTTGAAAGATGCAATATGGCATCTCAAATTTTAAAGGCCCTGCCGAATCTCTTTACCAATTACCCACAGAGGGAAAACTGGTCTAGTAATCATAGACTCCTGATCTTGTGCTACAAGCAGGGACATAGCTACCACTGTTGGCTTCCAATTAACGAAGGGAAAAAAGGAACTCCTGGATGAAACTCTCAAGGGCTGTAGCAACGAGATAAATGGACCAGGCAAGCTTAAGGATAGGCTCCCCTCCACTTTAAACAAGGCAGAAGCTTTACTGCCTTGTGCCTTGAACAGTCACGTCAGTCACCTATACTGTTTTCTGTAAATTAAACAGCTGTCAAGATGGTGACAGTCTATTGGCAGAGAGAACTTCATGGAACTCTTTTGGCCAAAACCAAACACTTTTGAAGACAACACCTTTTATTTCTTAAGTGAATAATTCAAAAAAACATACAGAAAATAACTTCAGAAATGAAACGCACACCAGCTGCATCTCATGTATGATTTGTTAGCTTCTGCACATCCTTGTATCAAGGATCAGCATCTAACTGCATTTCTTCTGAAAGCTTATTAAAAAAGATAATTCATCTGTGGGAGGCAGGAAGGCAAACACCACAGTTTAGTTTCCTTTTACATAAAACATATTACACAGTGGAGAGCAAAGCATCAAGGTAAGGTCTGTCAAAAAAATATATCTCACGTTAGTACCAGAAGAGTGATGTCTAAGTGGATCCAAAGGGGAATAGTGAAAAAAATCACAGGTCCTTGGCAGGCAGATACAGAAACATAAGCAGCTTGTTCACGCTTTCAAGAGAGACATACTATCCTGTAAGCACAGAGGTCCAGAACTTCACGGGGTCTCCAGATGAGAAAGAAACCTTGTTTAGTAATGCTTTCAGGATTGTCCTGTAAAGCACCTTCAGTGGTTCCATCATTTGGAAAAACTTCTGTGATTTAGTGCTGATAAAAACCAACAGACAAAAACCCCCACTCCACTCTTGATTCCAGAGTACTGATCTAAGGTGCTTTGTTCCTCATAACAACTAGGTTTTTGATTCTCAAAGATCAATGCCATGATGTTTCTATACATACTTCATAACTACTCCGTATAAATTACAACACATTTCTGCAACACAGCAGAGCTAGAAGTACACATTTACAATTTGGTCTTTCATGAATCTTTTCTATTATTAACCCAATGGATAATTGGTTTTGACATTTAAAAAAAATTCTATTACTAAAGCTCTACTCCAAAAGCACTACTAGGTAATAGTCTGCTACTTTAAATGTTTAGAAAATACAAGTATGTATTAATACTATTTTGCAATAGAAAATACGAGATTTAACAAGATAATAATTTCATCCTCTTATTCCAAAACTATTTCCAACTGAAGATGACAAAACAGAGGAAAGAAATGTGGCAAAAGGTGCTGGGATAGTGGTATCTTCTAGGTTTGTTTGGTTTGGTTTTTTTAAGATCAGTATCTGGAAACTCACATGGACTAGATTTGCTCTTTCTCATAAGGTAAGGTGCTTTAAGGGCTTTGGAGAAAGAGGAACTTGTTTTAGTGCTGTTCTCTGAGAGCCACGCTCCTGGACTAGGATTAGTTCTCACTAGTCTGCATCCCTTTGCTTGCCCGGTAACAAGCCAATATCCACTTCATGGACTCCTCTAACACAACAAAATTTATGAACATGACAACTCAAACTTGATACTTGAAAGCCCTAATACTCCTCCAGAAGCACGCAATCTACACTCAAACCAGTGTGAAGAAATAGTCCCAGATCCTGCTGTCTTTGACCAAAACCTCTTGAGTTGCAGAGAACAGCACTGAATCATGACCGAAGCATGTTAAAAGTTACTAATCACTTTTTAAAGGTACCGTACCCATACAAGAGATTCTTTTTGACACCAGTGAAGAAGAGAAAAATGAAGATTACTTGATGTCCCATGTGAGACTAGAGACTGAAAGAGAGAAAAAAGCCTCTCGCCTTTTTTCCATCATTGCCTTCCACCACATCCAGGTCACTACACATATTTGGGGCTGAAACCCTCAGCTCTCACTCGGGAACATTCATCAGTCACCAACTTCTGAGTGGCTTCATTTCATCAAGAGAGTGATTAAAACAGTTCCCTCAAAACCAATATGTGACACGCCACTTGACACCCTCCAAAGGCAGATTGGCTCAGTTTGTCCTAAACCATTACTCAACTGTCAAACTTACCACTTTTCTTGATAAAATACTGGTGTGCATTCTGACCGTATTCACAGACAATAAAGTAGTGGTTGAGCTTGACTGGTGTTAAGAGAAGTTGGTGTCGAAAGGGGGGTGGCAGAAGACAAGTACTACTCTGTGTCTGTTGAATTGATTTCTTAACAGAACTGTTTTAAAGCAAGTGAGAGAGACTGGAACAAGTAAATTTCTGCTAAGTGAAGACTGACAGGTCGGAACAAACCAGAGGAACTTCTGTAGTTAAGTTATGAGAAAATTCTGAATGTTTCCAAGGATATTCTATCTCAGTAACTAAGTTACAAAATCAGGAAAACACCCCAGACAATAGCCAAAAGGCACTGAAGTTCCTCAGTCAGAAGGAAAACAAGATGTAGGCACATAGGTCAAGTATCAAAATACAGTCAATGAAACACATGAAAGAGGCGTGAATAGTAAGATATCTAAGAGTAACTTATGTTCCTACAAATGAAGGATCTGAGTTCTTCCTCTTTTTTCAACAGAGTAGTAGAAAAAATACTTTGAAACCTGGCTTAAACTGGCCATGCTCGTCACTGCTGACTCAAGGGCATCACATATCAATCTATATCATAAAAAATAGGCTAACAGTTCCCACAAAGAAAACAGTAGCCGTGTTTACTTGGGGGGGGGGGGGGGGGGGGGGGGGGGGGGGGGGAGGGAAAAAAAAAAAGGAAGCAGGAAGGAGCACGGATATCCACCTCTTGCTTATTCTAAGTAAACCATTTCATCTTAATTTGTGCATACTATTGCATTTCCCAACAGACACAGCTTTGTGCTATTGTTCTGCAATTTAACTGAAGAAGTGTCAAATCTCATAGAGAAGTTCATGAAGGTTGTCAGAGAAGAAAACTAGAATGCATCACCTACAGGATGCACGTGCTACTACATTTCAAGGAGTTGCCTGCATCTTAGGGAAAATGCAGAGTAACTACAAGGGAAAACAATTTTCATGGACAACTGATGTATGATCTTTTGGATTTCATTACAGCATTTCTATCTAAACAGATTTTTAAGTCTAGACAGCTCTTTACATTTTTCTTTCCATTTTCTCCTCCAAATCTTCCTTTACATTCCGCTTTAACTTGCAGTCTTCTTCAGAGCATGTGCTCTCTATAAGGGCAAACAGTATCTGACTCAACACATGCTATTTTAATGAAAAAATATAGCATATAGAATTAATCTTAGAGTACATGAAAATCAAAATTATATAAACCCATAAAAAAACACGAGGGAAAAGAAAACTTACACTTTGGTTAAGAGTACTTTTTCCTTTTGTAAATGTGACATTATGGGTGTACCACATTACTCATAGCAGTAGCATATAGCAGCATAATGATCATCTAAGGATCAAGATTGTTAATCATTGAATTTATACCACTGAGTTTTTACAAGATAGCCTGGCAACTTCCACTTGAAGTATGAATAACTTTAAAATATGACATACATTTGTATTGCCTAAGGTCTATTCCCATGCAATACAAATGCTCAAACATCACTGGTAATGAACAGAATGACCTCTAATCAACAGAATTTGTTATGCTCTTGGGATGCTACATAAATCAGTTACCAAGGAGTTGCCAAAGTCTTACTAAGTGCTTGAAAGTTCTGCCTAGATGGAAGTAACAGACGTAAATTTAGGACATTTTTGGATATCAGTGTCCAAACTTAAATACTATGTAACCACGTAATGTTCACCCCAAAACAGGTGGGTTTATTACTGACTTGTATAAAATGCACTCCCATACTCTAATCTTATTTTACACAAGATGTAAAATATCTTCCCATCTTTCCAAATATAATCAAATATTATGGATAAATCATGGTCTTTTCAAATCAACCTATATTACTCACTTCACTTGTGAGAAAAGCGAGAAATCTCACCTGACATTTCCTCTTCATACTGAAGATGCATTGTAACCATAAGGAAGTTACTTGCAAATCCCAGCTTTCACCCAACATGGATGAATTCCTCAAGTGTCCTATAATTGAATGTTAAGCCTGACAATCTTTCTTTTTTTCTTCCCAAATAGCAACTCTTTGCCAGCACTGGCAGCTTAAGCAACTACTGACCCATCCCTCTTATTGTGCTGTGCTAGAGATTGATTTTTGGCTGGGTCTGTTTTCCAAACCAGTTCACAGCATGTCTGCACAGACACGTGCATCAATACAATGGAAGGACGGGAGGGGAGAAATGCCATCAAACTGATGTCCACGGCAAACGTTGGATCTGAATCACGGTGTGCAGGTGGTGTTGTTCCCCCTCAACTGCGTGCAGAGAGAGCCCTGAGAGATTTATTTCCCTGGGCTCACCTTAGCCACTGAAGTGGCAGTTGGATCACAACTCTGAAAACGACAGACCACTATGAGACCTCAAACATGGCAAGAACCAGGCCAAGAAATATTTTGGCAATCTTTTGTTGCTCTCTGTGGATACATCTTAATCAGCTAGTTATTTGCAGTGGAGCTGCTGAATTTACTTTATTGTCACTATTTATACTTGATAATATTGTAAGAAATTCTTCTGTTGACCTTGAAGCTTTATACCTGGTTGTGTTGACAAGGTGACAAGATTCCTACCCTCCAAATACATCACTGACCTTTAAATACAAGATGCATGTTGCACAGTTTCCCCCCTTTCACAAAGGAAAGGGTTTGACTTTTAACATGTGAGGGTTAATACAGTACAATGGCTTGAAAACTCAGTTATGGCTAAGTGCTCTCAGCCATGTGAAAGGTCAGAATACACAGGTGAAAATTTCCCCATCTTTGTATCTCTGAATGGATATAAATGAATACAGAAATATGTTCAAAATACATAGGCAGAAAACAATTCCAGGAACAACTAAAGTTGCAGCAGCCTTTTCAGAATAAGGGAAGAGCTTAAAAGGAAAGACCATATACATATGCTGGAGAGATTTAACCTAATTACTTAATTCTTGTATAGTCAAACAATTTCACTGAGGCAACATTACTTTCAGGGTAAGGGTTAAATCATGCACAAGTACCATACAACTCATGGTACTGCAAACGTAGTATTTACCATTAAAATAATGCACATGCAAAATATGCAGTTTTGTCTATTACTAAGAAACTAGCAAATATACTTAAACACTTTAGAAAAATAATGAAAAAAAGAAAGAATGTGCAAGTAAATTAATTTGAAAACGGAAGTATTTAAAGCAATGATTTTACCCTCTTTTGCTTTCTCACAAAAAAGTTCATTGAAAATTGAATTTCAAACAATGCCTTGTAATTTCTAAAGTATGCTGTTCTGGAAAGTGATCAAGATTTTCCCATTCCTACTGTATGAATTCAATGTAATCAATTATGATTTGATTTTTCATATGCATAAGCTTTCTGTACTTTTGAATTCTGAACTGCTTGATATTGCAAGTATTTTTTTTTAAATAAGTTTTACAATATATGTAAAATATAGTTGCCTTCATATCAAGAAGCTATGCTATACCAATGAAAACACATTGTGTTGGTGGTCTTCATAGATCACAGTGACTGAATAAAATTATTTGAAAGACAGCTACTTGCAGAGGTTATTAAAATTGTGGCTTTTATCTGAAGAGATTGGGAAGACGACTTTGCAGAGCTCCCTCCCCTTTCCAATAGGGCAGGCAAAAAATACCTCTTTGATTTACCTAGGAAAAAATTGAGTTACTGCTTCTTATGAAATCAGAACAGGAATATTTTTCTTTAAGTCTGTATTTTCATTAATTACACACTAACTTGCATTCTTTGGGTGGCAAATAAAAAGAGGAAAAGCGTTAGTAGTATTTCCCATAGAAACAATTGCCTGTCAAACAAAGCATAAAAAGACAAAAGGCAGAAACACTGTTTCAGCTTGAATGCCTTAATGTCACCATTTGTCATGCAGCACTTCCTCAGAAAACCCCCGAAGTACAGTTAACTCTACTCCTCTCTTTACACCGCACACTTTCTCCATTGGTACAGGATTAAAATGTGCTGGGCCTGACAATGAAACAGCAGAGCCATGGCACATTGTTATGCAACTCACTGTCTGCAAGGGTGGCTCGTAGCTCCTTCTTTATTCAGCAAGTGCCAAGTGCATGTTTAATCAATGTCACAGCTCACCACAGGGTGCAACTAAAGCCACTGTCATTCCTCTCTTCAGATTTGCCTGGCTAAGTTATGCAATGCTCCGAAGAATACCTTGGAATTCTTTCCAGAGGCTCTGAATGCAGGTGTGTGACAGCGTTCACACTACTGCCAGTAAAGCAGACTTCTTCTCATCCTTTTTCAGGCTGGACTAAAATTACATAGTGTGACTGCACGTAGGTCGCTGCATTTGGAATTACAGCATGTCAACGTGAGAAAGCCTCTTCAGACGGCTGCCACAAAGAGTAAATCAAAGGCTGGGTTTTTCTGAAGTCTTAATAAATAACTAAGTATAATTGAATAAAACCAGGAGCTGTTCGTTGTTTTTTGGGGTGGTTTTTTTGGTTGTTTTTTCTTTTTTTTAAGACAAAACCGAACAGCATGCATTTCATTGCTCTGCATCATCTAAGGAAAAAAATCCTCAATTTTAATGAGAATTAGTCAACAGTGAGGATCATTACCAGAAAGGGTTTTACTGTTTTTCGACTACACTTGCTTTAGTGGATTACTGAGAAAGAAGGCCAGTCATTTGGAAGATTCTGTAACATTATTATCCTCACCGATAAACTTCTTCATCAAGGAACTGTTCATGCTCCTATCTGGTCTGTCTGAGAGAGGAGAGCAGCCCCTTCATGAAGATAAAAGCCTGGTTTGCCACTGAATCGACGAGTAAGAAGCATGTCTGATGACATTTTATTCCTGATGCAATGTAGGGTAAGAAACATCTTTTTTTTTTTACCTTTCTGTGAGATACACTCTGAGCTGATGGCTTTAATTAGATTCACAGCAGAAATATGTTTATCTCCCATGATTAAAGATGTTAGCCAGGAGAGTGAAATGCTATTGCACTATAAAATGTGATCGCAAATCTTCAGTAAATTGGGGTTATCTGAACTAGTAGAAAACCCAATCAAATTTTGGTTTAAGGTTAGAAATTTCTGATCAATAAAGGCTAAAACAGCATAGCAGATTACATATAATACCAACATCTCAGCCACCAATGAAGATAATTTTACAGGGAATATGTTTCTAGAGGATATTTGACTGTAAATTAAGAGCACAAGAGCAGCTAAGTAATAGAGACGACCTGTCAACCTCACTTTTGCAACAAAAAAGGTAATAAATCACATACGCATCTGTAAATATCTATCTCAAATCCTTACATTGCATAGAATTTTGTTGCTATAAAAGTACTACTGTCCTTTGGCATATTGCAATAATAACCATATATAATAATAACAGCAATCTTTGTATTTGAAGAGACAGACATTTTCTGTTAAATGTTTACTGTTGCATGGATGTCCAAAAGCTGATCTATTAAACAAGTAAATGATAAGATCTCACCTGCAATTGCCTACTTAGGGCTCACTGGTCAAAAAAGACTGTGATACTGTATTAAGGAAGCATATTTTCCATGTTTGAAAACAGTAGACGTGAATATTTTCAACTGGTTTTGTACTGTGACAGTTAAATATTTAACAATAGCTGAAAATTCACATAATCTCCCCAGGCATTCGACAATGCCCACATACCTGCTTTCATCAATTTGATGTTTCATAAGGAAACAAATTAGCTGACTAAAGACAAATTTTAAATTTCTTTTATAATAAAGCATATTAATTGGTTTGAAGCATCAAGCTATTTTTCACTCCTCCTATCAAATCTGTATCTACAGAACAATTACTTTTTACATGGACATGTTCATACAAAAAGAAAACAAAAGATGAATACAACTCAATAAACAGCATTAAGAAATATTGTGTAAAGAAGTACAGAATTGTTTTTAAAAAGATCAAAGCTTGCATGTTTGTCGGACCAGATTTACCATTTGCTTTCTTTCTTCTAGCTAGCTGCCAGAATACTGGTGAAGGTATTTGCAGGAAAAATGGGGACCTCTGCCATCACAACACTGGAAGATGTAAAAAGGCAAGAGGAGAAAGAGGAAAAAGAAGAATCTATTTTAGCATTGCTTGGGATAATTGGAACTGTGCTCAATTTATTTGTTATTGTTTTTGTGTACATCTACACTACACTTTGATGACATTTTTGAACATCAATTGCATAGCACACAGTGCAAGGACCAGCGATGGTAAGAATGATTTCTAAATTTAAAGCAAAAAAACCCGCTGTCTGAAAAGATTATCAAAAACATTCCAGAGCAAAGTGTCTGGCTAAGGGCGCTGCATCAATGACTGCTAAATGTATCTGCGAGCCCAGCTAGGGTGCTAAATTACATAAATGAAAGCAGATGATATTCAACTTCTAGTTGATAACAGATGAAATCCCAATAGCAGAAACAGAGATGGCAC
The DNA here is from genome assembly GCF_011004875.1 of Balearica regulorum gibbericeps. Classification (NCBI taxonomy): domain Eukaryota; kingdom Metazoa; phylum Chordata; class Aves; order Gruiformes; family Gruidae; genus Balearica; species Balearica regulorum. Next base: position 90,866,183 of record NC_046186.1, on the reverse strand, counting down.
TGTTTTATTGCCAGCAAGCATGCAAGACACAAGAAATGTAAGCAAACAATGAAAACAATCAGAACACAGAAAGATATTAATAAAATTTATAAATACATATGAGCAAGCCCCATGATGCTTTCTATAGTTTTGTGCAATATGTCTCTTCATAGCTGAGACCAGAAATCAGACAAAAGGGTTTTATTTTTAGATCACCATAATTTAAGCTTATAACTTACACTAACGTATACATGTGGAAACAGGAACACTGTTATACCAAAAATTGTAATATTATAAATAAAGTTTTAACTATTGACTATATTCTGCAGCATTTTGTTAGTCTTGTGAAAAGCTGAAAAAGGTTAGATTTTCTTGCCTTTACTGAATCTGTATTTGAAATCATCATGCTACACTGACAATGTGTTTTTTCTAATTAAAACTCATTTAAAGTGGTGTGAAAAAATAAAGAATAGTTTCAGTATTTCTTTTAAGAAATAATAATTACAATGACACACTAATACACATTCTCCAAATGAAAAAATCTTGTTACGTTTTCTATCTCACCATTTTTAGACTGTGTTTAACCTAAGTCAAATAAAACTTTCATTTTTTCATCCTGATGCTTATTTTCAAGTAAAATAAAACATAGCACACAAGGATTCATGGTGTTGCATGGAAAACAGGTTTAATATTTTTGCCAGAAGAGTGTACTCTCTCTTTCTGGACCAGGTCCTGAAGACATTTTCCCTTTTTGTACCATTTATGATTGAGGCCCGGAACTGCAACTCTTAGGCTACTTCATGGAACATGCAATTAGACTACTGAAATTGATTAAACTATTTCCATGTTTTAAATTAAACCCACGTATGTATTTGAATTAGATCCAAAGCTGCAGACAGTCTGAGATCATAGAAGCTTTTATATACATGAATATCTCTTGCATATTTCTTCTAACAGAAAAGCTACTTTTGAAAGCTTAGGATTAAAAACACAGTAGAAAAACAACACTAAAAAACCTCCGAACACTGATTTTAATAAATACTATTCTTAGTATTACATGTGCCACAGAGAAACAATAGAGGAGCTGCATTTCTGAAAATCACCTCAGCTCTTTCTCCTAGGCTGCAAAGCTACATCCATAAACTGACAAGCAAAAGAAATACATCTCTTGTACAGGTGATAGGTTATTACCGTATAGAACTTCATAACTGCTAAACCAACTACGCTTTTCTTGGAAGTCACTTTGAAACAAGCACGTGCATAAAGTAAGATCAGGGATCTAGAACAGACTGAATTTGGCAATGATTTTTCAGTCAGTTGCAGAAACTACGCTGTAACACACTGATTTATGGATGAATGAGGTGGAAGATGGTATAGTCTGGTTTTGCCACTCTGAGTCAATACTGGCTCATCCAGAAGAAATGATAAACAGAACTGCACTGGAAGGAAACATGTGCAGACAAGAAAATTTATTCACTATCCATAGTCTACAGCAAATCTCTAGTATTGTATACTCATTTTCAGTATATGAAGCACCAAAGCATTCTGTAAAACTAAGCTACATTCTAGAGAAATTATGCAGGTAATTCATGTTTAAGACTATAGAATAGAGTTGATGCATTATTAAATTTTTCAATGTACTACTTATATCTATGGATATGGATATATTTATGGATATTATTGCATTAATCTCATAATACAAGGATATTTGAGATGGGTCTTAAAATGAGAGGTTACGAGAACCTGAAAATCGAACAGAAATATGAAATTCAGGTAGAAATTACTGCTGTTTATTTTGATCCTGAAGTTATTTAAAACTTGTCAATTCTGTGAAATAAATAAACTGTTTTATTTCATGCCATTTCAGTGCATAGCTCTGTTCTCGAAATTGTGAATCAACTAGTACTCCAGCACTGGAGTGCGATAGTGCACCTTTTCTTGTAAACAATTCAACAGCAAAACAGATAAAAAGCAATCCCAAAATTATAACCAAATGTGGCAAAGGTTCAGCATCATTCTTTTACCAGTGAATGAGTTCATTAATGTTAAAGAATACTAGTGGAATTTTTAATTTTGGTAATTATACTATCTAAACTACCATTGTACTTCTAATTTTGCTTACAGCAAAAGGCTTTCACCCTTTAAAGGAAGTCACAGGGTAATATTATCATTAGAGATTGCCTTGGCATACTGGTTATATTTTGTTTTAAAACAGAAGTCTGATATCCTCTCTTAACAAGTAATACTTGTGCTCTATACTCATACGAACCTAAGACTAACTTTAGCTAAAGGAGCTCCAATATACAGCTCTGGTACTTACACATTTAATCCAATATGTGCATAAGAATCTCAACAACAAAAAATATCTTAACAGCAACCACCTCTTATTAGACACTGTAAAAAGACAATAGTCTACGGAAAAGCAGAATTTTATGATGATTCAACACTTACACTGCAGTAGTACCCTCACATCTTCAGCAATGAGTTAGTAAAGATGTAGTACTCTTAGCTGAATAAGGTCAATGTACCAACTTCAGAGACCCTTAAGTACTCAGCCTACTCAGTCCAGGGGAACTGGAATACTTCGCAAAAACTAAAGCACCGCCATCTAATGCCTTGAGAATAAGTATGATTAATAGAAAAGAAATACTCTAACTTCAGCAGGCAATCTAATGTAGTTCAAGCTCTGAGGTAAGGACGTGAGCGCTGAAAAGTATGACTTTAACAGACTCAACTAACACAGGTATATCAAAAGAGGCAGAAAGAAAGAATTTGGTACATTCATCTTCAAACAGATTTGTCCATAGTACTTACTAAAAAAAGTTGACAATGAGGTATTTGGTTGCAGGATGAAGCAGCACAAACGTTACTGAATCCACAAGTCCAGGGTGCGGCAGTACTTGGTAAACTATGAAAGGTGCATTAAAAGCTAATATTGGACTCTTACGAAGTGGAACATGCTGGTCAGTAAACACCATCCTTTTAGTAAAGACCTCACGTAGAAATGCATCATCTCTTCTCAGCAATCAAACCCAAGGAAGACTGAGCTAATGTACCACCGCAAGCTATCCTGACCACATCACATGGCATCTTTGTCCACCAAAGAAGGAAGGGTGGCTACAGGTGGCTAAGAGGGGAGCATGTGAAGAAAGGACTGCAAGAAAACCCCAGCTAAAATTACAACATCACCTGCATCCTATAAACCTGGGAATTAGAGCAAAGAGAGTTCAGGCAGAATTGTGCAACTTGCTATGAGGTCTGTCTTCCAAGGAAGAGGTGGTACCAAACCTCTGTCACTCTTTAGCTTTAAATAAGATTAAGTCATCTCAGGGTTTGCTAGATACTAGTTTAGGGACAAGCTTGTACAAATATATTTTTAAGCAAGAAGAGTCTACCTAATATTGTGGTATCACTGATAAATCCCAACTTCACTGGGCTTTTTACTGTCCAAGCCTGTAACAAAATATACAGTCCCTGTCCTAAAAGTCACTTGATTTTCCTTCTATTTCATGATTCCCTTCCACAGCCTTCTCTCTATAAACCTTGTTAACTACAAAGACTACTATTACTACCACTTTCTTCTCTCCCACCTGTAAATACTAGCTTCTATTAGTCTTCATAAACCTAGGTCCATCAGACAAGTAACTCTTACCACCTTCAAGACAGCCACATGCTCTAGTTAGAATCTGACGGTCACATGTTTGTTGGGCACCTCTTGTTGCACAGCACAAGTTTTATTGCTGTGCATTTTGTTCAAGGAGAGAAATGTTCACATATTTGAAAGAGTTCCTACAGCAGTAATTCTTTCAACTGAAATTTGTTGTATACAAGACAACAGTGAAAAGGTTTTACATAAGAGATTTTGGTGTGAAATATGCATAAATGCTCAGCAATTAATACATGCTACATGTTCCATGATACAGAAGTTAAGAATGACATGAATTTTACCAATGTAAACATGAATTAAGTACTTAAGGAATAAACATAAATGTTTAAAAACAACCCCAAACTCACCATGTTACAAACATAAACTTTTTTCATTTATAAAATGAAAGAAGATAAAAGCCACAGTAATGCCATACCAAGATACTAAACAAACACAGGAAAAAATAATCAAGAAAGAGGGTGAGGATTACAGCAGCTATTGCTCCTTGTGACTAGAGCTATGATCTATCTTGCATAAGAAGGAAAGTCCTTCATAGACAGATAAACCTTCTTTCTCTACAAGAAAAAAACAATTATGGAAATTAATGAAAGTGGTCAGTTCACAATTTTCAAGGACTTCACAATCACCTTGCTATGATGCAGATGAAGCTGCAGAATGTGTCAGAGCAATCTGGTTTGTAAAGATCTCATTCAAGGTGAGGTTTCTAAAAGATTAAATGATATGTGAGCACTCCTTATCTGATCAATATTCCTTTTCTCTAGAACAATCTAGACAACAATCTAGTCCACCTATGTTTTGGGCAAATTTAGCTGGGATGGTAAAACATTTAAGCAACAAAAAACCTAGATAAATTTCTAACTGTGACAAACGCCAAATTTATACTCTGACACTGTAACTGTTCAAGAATTTTGCCAAAACAACTTTACAAGCAGGATGTATCATACGTGCAGCTAACTGAACATGTTTAAACCACATACAAAATTCTCATCAACACCAAAATACTTACTACCTTGTATCACCCTAGTGGGATCAATCTCCCGTGCAATAAAGGGAAACAACATACCCAGCAGCTTCATTGCATATTATATTTCTTTACAGAAAATTTTTCCCACATAATTTTATGCATAAGACAGATATGTAATATGTGAAGATCACTGCTGTTGCAACTGTTTACAGCAAAACCAAAAATCTAGTGGAGGAATACCATGAGCATAAGGGTAACCTTTAACTAGTACCATTAGCATCCATTCAAGTCTGAGAAAGTTAGAGTTGCTGAAAATCGCTATTTTCTGTCAGCATTGTGCTGGGTACAGCTTGTACCTGCTGGGGTGCCAGAACCCGGGAACACTGTATTAGTATTCTGTATGCAGAATTTCTCAGTCCAGCATATTACAGGAAGAATACAGCTACCTCCTTCTTCCAATGAAAGTACGTTTTGATAGCAGAAGGTACACTGGTCTGAAAACCAGAAGACCGTGTACATGAATGTTACTAATAATGCTGTTCCCTTTCCTGCTCCTCCTGAGTAGGCATTCAGCCCTATCGGAGAAGAGAATTTTTCAGTCTTACGAGCATTTTATCAGAGCTTCTCAACCTCTGTCTCTCTTGTGACAACCAGGCTCTCTGTCAGCTATGTCTCCTGACACTCTGTTAGTGATACCAAGAGCCCCAGCATCACCTGCAACTCAGACTCATTAATGTGGAATTATCTGTCTGCTTTTGAACTAAAGGGTAATTACTGCATTAGAATTATGCCTGGCTATCACAAAGACGAACTATTTTCAGGGACTCCTTTTAAACTAAATGCATCTGACTCAAATATTCATGAAGAGAAGACATTCTTTCCAGAAGTCATGCCTTTTTGCACATTTCCCTCTCATACTGATATCCTATTATGTTTTCAAAGACAAGCTTGACTGATATAAGCCTGCAAAGTTGTTTTTTTTTTTTGTAAATCCAGAACATTGTTAATTATAGTTTTATGTATAGAATTTTGAACAAACACAGCAGGAAGCATTCAAGACTATTGCTTGGATCAATGTGTTAAGCATAACAATGCTGCTACACTAAGAGCTACAGATCCATTTATGAAAAAGCAGGAAGTATCTGCTTTGGTCACTCTTTACTAATGTTTATTTCACAAGTACGACATATGATCATCCCCTGCCAACAACAAATAACAGTAGTCCAGCAGTGGAAAACATACCTAAAATCAAGATTTCCCACTGCAACTTTGCCTTTTCTTTGTACTTTGGGAAAACAAATGGTCCCTGAAAGTCAAACTAGTCTGAATCTCCCTCCAAGAGCCACACACCTCATCTTTTCTATCGGTATCTGACTGCTCTTCCCCAGTTAAAGGTGACTTATACAGACAGATATGTTTTGCTATCGAAAAGAGCAAAAAGCAATTTCAACAGCTGCAATTCATCTATAACTCAGAATGAACAGCTTCATTCTTAGGTAACATAGCATTTTTGCCAGGTCTTTCAGTGACTTTTCCTTTCTACCTCAACAAAGAATAATTTATGAGTATCTGTTAGGTTACTTTATTGTTTTACTTTATTGTTTTGCATTAGATTTTCATTTGCAATAATGAGCCTGGTGTATAAGCTACAGAGTTCATTTTCCTCACTGTAATATGTGCAAAATAGAACCAACAAATTCATTGCATAATTAGGGAGAGGTGTCAAACTGTGGACTGGCAAGTGAAATATCTTCATATTTTTGTTTTTACTATAAGGTCCCAGCAGACTTTTTGAACTACTTCCGTTCCATCATACAAGATTATGTAATGCCCTAGTTACCACAGGTTAAGAGAGCCACATTCTTGTTTTAGTCCTACGTAGCTTTGTAAATACTTAAGACACAGATGATTTCTCTCTTACACTGGAGATAAAATATACTGTGTAATTCAACACCAAGCTATGACATTGTTTCAAGAAACTCACATCACCGCACCCTACAACTGGCATTCAGAAGAACTGCAATAATGTGACAAGATGTTTAGCAGTTACTCCAAAAATAGAGCATGTGAAATAAGGGTCCAAACCCAAATTATTCAGATTTAGAAAAACTCCTTCTGCTACTTAGGGATTAAATCCGTCCTTACAAAGCAACTAAACAAAAATTCAACCTAAGGCTAAGGCAGTGTTTCAAAACTTCAGGCTGACAGTTATCTGAAGAAAAAATGGTTATCAATATCTTCATACTAAAGCCTGTCATCTAGTGAGACTGAACATAAATCACAAACCCAGTCTGCTGATTTTGCTATTAGTTCCACACAGGCATTTGCTTAACTCATACTGCTTGACGTTACCTTGTACAACTGAAATGGTAAGCAAGGTACACCATACTGGATGAAACTAGCAAAATGCCTTTGTTTTAAATTTATGAGTAGAAATGTAATGACAACAAAAGACCAATTTGTTTTTCCTTTAAAAAACCCAACGACAATTTCATTGTTCCCATATATTTGAAATATTTTGCAATTTTGGTAACAGACTTTAACAGGTAACAGACTTTTTAAGATTTTTGTATTTCCTAAATAAAGCAGAAAAGGCTCCGATCAAAGTAAAAGAGAATTGCCCTAGTATGAGAAACATTTACCAACTTCATGCATATACCTGCTCAATTTTCTCACAAAATTAACATTTGTCTTCAAAGTAAGATTCATGATCTTGTATAACGTGCTCTCTCTCTCTCCATGTATTGTCTACACAACAACTAAAATATAAACTTTTCAGATGAGAATAATATTTTCCTGCTAATTTCAAGTTTAAGAATGAAATTTCAAATTTAAAAAAGACATTAAAACCCCAAAGTTTAAACTCTTAGAACAAATGAGTATTTCAACGAACACTATCATTTTGTTTTCTAAGGCTCAAGTGAATGTTCCATTAGTATAATTCTAAATTGGCCAACGTATTGAAATGAGCCAGAACTACCTACTGTTTATATAAAAACCTATTTGACAGAAGTAAGCCAACTTTGATGTAGAAGGAGACAAAGACACCTTACCTGAATCATTGCGGAGGTATGATGACATTGCTGGGATGAGGCAAGATTGACTGAGTAGCTCCAGGAGAACGGATGGAAGAGCACTGCTGTTTTGTCCTCTCCCCTCATGGCTAGTTTGGGTCTCTCCATTTGATGTACTCCCTGCAGGATTTATGTAACTGGCAAGAACCTGAAATACACAAAAATATTTAATCAAACCTGATTTATTTTAGCCAAAAGAACTTTGACTTTCCTTCCTTAAGGAAGACACCATACTACTACACTATTTTGCTAATTCAGTACTGGTATTTATTTCAGCAGTCCCAAAGATCTTTCAGAAGAAATTCTATACAGTCATTAGATTATGATTCCAACTTTGGCTAGTGCTAAAATTAAATAGCTATTAGAATTCTGAATTACTTTAAGATATCAATTAATATAAATTTTGACAAAACTGCTGGAGTTTGCCAGCTCACACAGATGCTGCTTCTCAGCCCCATTCACTTCAGGACACACTCTAGCAATAAAATAAGTATTTTTTTTTTTAAACTGCAGATTTTTTAAAAACACTTGTAACTTCCTTTTGGCTGGGACTTCAGGGTTTACAGATGAAACAACAACCTACGGCAAGCATGCCAGTTCCTTGAAACAACCACTTGTGAGCACAGCTCTTGCTTCAGCAAACAAAGAGCAGCCTTCCCCTCAGTGACGGCGGGAGACTCACCTCAGGACTGCACACCTGCTTGTCCCAAGGGTAGTCCTTGCCAAGTTCACAGGCCCTTATCGTACCTGTGTTGGAGACGTACAACCCAATGCCCTTCCATGAGTCTGATTTGTGCAGTCATATTCTCAAATTAAGTAACTTCAAGGCTTCAAAGGCTGTATTATTTGAAGTCACAGGGGCTCTATTCACCTTTTTAGCCTCTTCTCCTTTCTTTCATTCTCCCTCTTTGCTCTAACCCCAGTACCTGTGGTATTTCGCTGCAGCATCTTATCAGCACTCCCTACAACAGAATTTTTCTAAACAACCTTTCTGGAGAAGGGACTAGGCAAAGTCTGCTGTACAACTGACTGACATCTTCAGCAAAATACTGAAGGGTTTTCTACTTCTTCCTACAATTGCTGACAACCCGATGCAAATGCCTCCTTTACCTCAGGACTTATGGCAGTTGTAGCTAAACCTCTGCATGGCATAATACAGAATACTGCCTAGAAACTTTGCCAAGAATAAGTCAGGTGATTTTCCTCTTTCTTGCTTAGGAAAATTGTTTTAGATTTTATTGGTTTTGCTTTTGCAAGGGATGTGATACTTGTGCCTTGCAATCTACAGTGACTGGAATAACTGATTACATCAAAATGGTATCTGCATCAGTCAGGGCATCAGCATTTTCAGAATTTCATCTCCTTTGTGCTCTATCCCTGCAGTGAGCTAATGCATTTGAGCTGACAGTTCCGTGAATGAAATTTTTGATGACTAGATAGAATCTCATTTTCCCTACACTGATCTAACAGAGGTTGGTCGCACTTCACAATGGACTGAAAAGCCTAATTAAGCAGGATTTTCTTCTCCTTAGCATGAAGCATTTGGAATACATCAGAGTTTTACTAAGATCTGGATGTTTACTGGTGATTTACTACTGTCATATAATTGATATACTCATGATTTTATAGATGTCTGAGTGAGATTTTGTTACATTGGCATAACACATTCATGGACACCAGTAACAACTGCGGATATTTCCTCAAAGCAGAGCAAAAATACGTGAGAAATGAATAGATATGATTATTTGGCACACACAACAAAATGCCTATTCCTGCATCCTCTTCCTTTAATGGAGAGTCTTTACTGAATGCAGTTATGTCCACAGAGACGTATGACAGCTCCAGCAAAATACACTGGAATGCATCTTGGTTCATTGTCTATTCAGAACTATCACCCAGGCTTACACACTTAGGTCTTTTTTATGTAGCAGCCTACTGACGTTTGAAAACAGCCTCACTCAAAATACGATCTATTCTATTTTTCATGTAAAGAGGCAGTTGTAAATTAATTTTTTTCCCCCAAATACCATAATTACTGCGCTATACGACTGAAAAAATACAAGCTTGATTTTTATTATGCAGGTTCTAACATTTCAAGTGGTTATCATTAATCAAAATTTCATTATTACACACCTGTAGAAGGCAGGTCACGTGCTCTTCTTCTAACCTTTGCTTAGTCAAAGCTTGTTCAACATCCCATCCTGAAGCTGTGGAGCCTGTTCCAAAGCCTGTACCCTTAGCCCAGTACAACTGCTGTTCTTCTGTTGATGCGCTGTTGTGTGTACTTGACACCTGTGGCTAAGTTAAAAAACAAAACCAAAAAAACCCACAATAATTTTACTTTTCTCATCTTATGAACCAATTCTTTAGAAAGCGTTTGTTCTGCAAAAGAAGGTAATCCCAGTTTATTAACTTAATAAAGATATCATTGAGAGTCAGGGGAATTCAAAGTTTTAGATAGGAAAGACTCTGCCACATACATGGAGTTCCAGTACAGGTCAGCTAAATTGTTGCAAGTGATTCTTCTGTAAGACCATTTTTGTTCTCTTTTAAGATACTGCCACTGCTTAAATGATTAAAGCTATTAAAATGCTACTTAATCCATGTCATGCTAAACATCACAGATCTTTATTATTACTATTTAATACCTAGTCAAGTTTAATACCATAATTAGCTGAAGTGAATGGAAGTAGAAATGCCATCGGAAGTGTACAATCGAAATGTGTAAGATACATGTATAGCTCTGAGACATGATCTCTGAGTCACTGAAAAACACACTATTTCCTCTCCAGATAACGGGGGAAAATACCTTGTCCTTAAAATGTTCTGAGAGAGAGCATTTTTCCACAGGTGCACGTACAGGTTTTTCCAATGGTCATCATCACTGCATTTTAAACTCCAGCATTATATTGCTTGGTCCTTACAAAACTATTTAAGTACTTAGGCTAATTTTGAAAGTTTATCAGATCTCTGGTGAAAAGGATGCAGAAAAATCTCTGATAAGCCTTTTTAAACTAATGCTTTCCTAATTACATATTTAGCATCCTAAACAAGTGACCTCATTTTCCTAGTGATGAACACTTGCTACTTTCGTTAGAGTTACTCAGTGACAAGTAGCCTTACTAGCAACCAGGTCAGGTGAGTAGGTGCCCAACTTCAATTTGTAATATTTGATTTACAGCTCTGAAAAGTTTCATTTTCTGTTCAGATCTTCAATGACTTTGTTCGGGATTATACTTGAAGGAAAAGAAATTATGTACGAACAGATTGCAAGGGTAAAAAAAAAGTTATCACCTATGAAATACCATACTGACAGCAGTCTGGAATCACTATTTACCTTTTATATTGGGAATGTAATGCATCTTGGTGATTAAATAGCTGTGTGGTTATTCTCACCTAGACATTACTCATTACATGACTCATTAACATGCTGTGCCTTTAACATTCAAGAGGACTGTCATGAGCACTGACTTAAAGCACCTAAGGGAAAGCCTGGCCCCAGAAGTACGAGCTTCAGTGAAGGCCTGATGGATCCATAGTTTCAAGTTACCATCTACCACCTGATAGATATGAATTATGAGAAGGCAATGTGTTTAAGGGGTCATGGTAGAACTGAAACAGAGATAGGAATTAATGGTTGCCCTTTCCCTCCAAAAGCGCAATAACGCTAAGGCGTTAATGTGTCAGCAGCCTGATACCCCATTAGGAGCAGAATATCTCAGCTTCCCCTTAAATTTGACTAGGCATTAAAGTGAATTATTCTCATGCACAGCTTCATCTCTTCCTTGCTCAACCCCTCATCAGTATCACAGCTGCTAAAATATGGACAGCCCTGTATTTTGCATCTACTTAGCCATATCTAGGCACAAGGAAATTTTTCATGCAAGCCTCTGCCACAAATATGCTAAAGAGGACAATTCAAGAATGTTTTTTGAACACTTTTATAAACAATTGGTATGTTATGCAGAAATGGCAACTCACAATCCTAAAAAAAATATCAAGGGATACATGTTCAGAATAGAGAATAGCACAATACAGTAAGTACTTTGAAAAAGTTTAATTTTGAAGACTTGCAATCTTTAACGCTATGGAAAATTTTTGTCTTTGGATCTTATTTCCCCATCAGTAAAAAGGGGACACAAAAAATCACTGCATTAATTCATTAATTTTCACACTCATTTACATTTGTGAAGCTTTTAAGAGGAAATAATTTGCAGCCAGTAGAGTTTAGATGATGAATGCTAAATAAGGTAATGAAGTCGTGCTATCTAACGAGGATTAAAGAACCGCCATCCATTGAGCATTATGCCTCTCATGCACTGAAAAAGAAGGTGCTGTGAAAGAAACTGATTACACCTTAATGCCTCATGACAAGCCTTCTTTGTTGGTTAGATTTCATGATTACTATGTTTATTTGCAACATGCAAGGATAATTACTTAATCAAGTACTTTCTAATTATTTTAGCTCTTCAATCAAATGCCAACTCTGCAGAAATTAGACTATAATGAAAGCATGGAGATTATTTTCTTTTTTATAGTTAAAACTCTTACTGCTTTCCACTGGCAATTATTCTGCTGCTAAACTTACCTCTGCCTGGTTGGGACTAGAGTTGGGCACTCTTGGTGCATGGTGGCTTAGAGCAGACAGACAAGCAAGGATAAGATGTATAGCCCCAATCTCCAGTGCCATCCGTCTAAGCAGCACTCCATCATCAGTTGTCAAAGGTGTAGTGCTGAACAAACTACGCAACACATGGAAGGGCAGAGTTGGAAGTACGTTTGCTGAAGGAGACTGCAGGATATGACCTAGATTGAAGAAGAAAAATATTAAAACCATATTTTCTTTCAAGAGTTCAATACAGCCTGCTAATATGTGCAATGGTTTATGAACAACACATACAGAAATATACTAAGGACTTAAGCATTCACATATAGTAAGCTATCTAATATTAGGTTTATCTTCACAAAAAATTTTCAGCAGAAGAGTGTAGAAGAAATAATGTTTCTTTATTTCCTTTATGGATTTGGTTAAGAACCAAAGTTATAAAATCCCATTCACCATTTCCAGGGAAAAATAAACCTTAGCTTGTGAATAATAGTGAGTATACTTCTGTATTTGACTACACTTCAGGTTGTATTTCTGAATGAAGAAAACAAAGGTGATTCGGATTATTTTTATTTTTTTTCACCACTCCAACTATAGCAAGTTAAAGAATGCACATGGTCAGCTAATAGCTGCTCAGCTGACAAGGAGCTTATTATGATCTAGGATTTTCTTCTCATACTCATGTGCCCAAATTGGGAATTAAGTCACTGACACAATCCAAGCTGTGACGCCACTCAAGCCAAATACATGGTGAAATACTAACATAATTTTAATTAGATGAGCTGCATGTTTGAAGTTTGTAGTAGAATAATTTTAATTTTTTAACCTTTCGCATTATGAGCAAAAAATTACTTCTTTTAAAAGCCAAATTTCAAATAACAGAGTTACCTGTAATGCAACATACTCAGATTTGGGAAAATGTCTCAATTTTTTCTGTATTTAACAATGTATTTCACATTCCTTCCCCAGTGTATGTGTAGAGATATTTGACAAACTGAAAATACTTTAAAATAGCCGAATCTGTTCAGATGTTTCCTTCTTATTTTAAATATATTATTTTCTCCCTCATTCTTAGAGTTTATCAGCCATATCATCATCCAGAGGTCTAAACTGAAATACATTACAAATACGTATGGCTATATTTGTATTTATATGTATCTACACACGTGCATACACACGTGAATTAATTCATATCTATCTGGCGCTCTTTGTAAAGACAATAACAAGGAAGCAAAAAGTCCTCTGACTGGGATCTTCATAAATAAAACTGAACACCTCTGGAAAAAAGCCCATCTGACAGACTTCCAGTATCCTTCAGATGTAGCCAAATGACAAGGAGACAAAAAAAATAAAAATAAGAAAATATCTAAACATATATGCCCACAACTTCTTTTTGCAGACAACTGAATCCTCGTTTAATCTACAAGCCATGGATTTGTAAACGCAGCTCTTTATATTATGTGAGAAAGTAAAGAGATTCTAGGTGTATGAAAATATGCATTTCCAACAGAAAAGGAAAATATTAATGCTTTATACAGAGACCTAACGCGGACTGCTGTATACAATTGATCCCACATTTTGTAAAGAGTTGAATTCAGACGTTTGTCTTAGGGAATGGAGAAATTGACTGTTTAGTCCAGCAAAAACAAAGGCTAAGAGCGAATACAATTCAACAAATGTATCAGGGAAAGAAGAGCTATTTATGATGAGAAACAATACTGGCACAATGATAAATGGGCACAAACCGAACATGAATAAATTTATGCTGAAAATTAAAGCAGCCCCCACCTATCAGGAAAATGATGTTCCAATAGCAATAGTGGATGCACACACAGACACAAAAAAGCAACCCAAATTTTAAGGGTTTGAGTTGGTCTCTTTATGAAAAAAAAAAAAAAAAAAAAAGAAAAAAGAGAAAAGGATGTAAAATTGTTTGCAATAGCAAGGGACTGGAACCACTCAAGGACAAAAATCTGAGGGACTGAATATAGTCCTTCAGTTAATTACTACTCAAATTAGGTGGGAGTAGGCAGCCAGACTGAATTTTTTTATCCAGTTTATCCTTGTCTACTGACCTGTACCTAAATACAAGAGAAATAAAAACATAAACAGAAGGGAGAGTAGACAAGACTTTTAGTTTCTCAGTTGGTCTTGAGCTACACACTGTCCACCACTCTATAGGCTACTGAACAGAGACTAACTTCAGTTGATTGCTGCATAGAAAAACAGCATTCTTTTCAAAGTGGTAGTGAAAGGAAATATCTTAAAAGTACTAAAACATCTTTCACATACACTCTTCCAGTTTTTCAAAACACTAATACAAATATTAGAACCATATGAGGAATTCCAGGTTTGGTTGCAAAGACACTGACTACAAATTGTCTCTCAGCTCATCAGTTCATTCATCGAAGAATATCCCATTTCCCCCTCTGAACTCACACCATTAAGGTAGAGCTCCTGATCAGCTAATCTGATCACTATGACCTTTAGATCTTTCCTTTTCTAAAACAGTACTATTCTACAGTTTATTCTACATCTGCTGTAGCTATGCTCCTATCCATATTATTTTGCATTTGGTTGCAGAATTATATGACATTTGCTCAATTACTTGAGCATACCCAGCTACTCAGACTGTTCTGTCCGAGCACACTGTCATCTTGACAGTGTCATTGTAAGTTTTATCAGCAGTTATTTTACAATTACTGACATCTCGATGAAAACACTTGAATACTGATGACTGTGACAAAACTTTGCCAGACAGAATTTAATATTTAGAGACAACAGGCTACCAAAGATGTTAGCAACACAGTTCTGCACAAATTAATTCTAACTTCCTGCTAAAAACATTGCAGTGTAAATAAATGTAAGTAAAATGATCTAGCCGTGGTCTACAAAGAAACATAGTAATTGCAGCACATACTTCCTTCACCATCATCTGTAACTCCCAACACCAATCTCAACAGACACTGAGCATGTTTCCGTTCTTTTAGCAGCACCTCAGCATAGCCCGGGAGACGAAGAAATAAACCAAAGGCAGCCAAAGAATGCGCGGGTATGGGAGACATAGTCTGAACTGTTGACTTGATCGGTGGAGGTTCTGCAGCAATTGTTTCTGGTGCTTCATACACCAATTCCCCTGATTGTTCAATGGTAACCCATTCAAATTGATCACTGTCCTTCTGCTTTTCCTGCGTGGTTGATGTAACCACCGGAGTGCTCACCTTAACCAACAAAAACAACAAAAAAAACATGGTAATCATTCAGTTAATCACCTATGCAAAAATTTTATTCAAGTTAGGATCTAAAGGACATACCATCTTAATATAGGACACCATTAAAAAGTCACATGAAATACACTACCATGTACAGATACAGGGACCAGGAAAAATGGCTAAAAAAGGGCATTCTTGTTGCATTTTCAATACCGTTCTAAAAAGTCCCACCTACACAAGCAAGCAATTGTATTCTGCCAATGTAAAATCCTCAGTTAAAAACGTGTTGCTTAAAATCTAGAGGCATAGGCGACATAATTTACCCAGAAATAAACACCACCAAGATTAGTTTATATATCAGACTGTTAAATAAGAAATGGCCCTTTTATTTTTTACATTAAATAGTGTGAACTCAAGTATTTAGTTTTTCATTACACATTGCAAAAAGGAGAACAATTAATCACAATACCTTTAAAAACTAAGAAGAAATTTGGGTATCTTAGCAGTCTTGTAGCAACTCATGTGCTCCTTTTGGGCTTTCAATTGATTTGGCAGGCTTTATTACTATTATTCTCTAAAATGACAATCTGTAGTTCTGTTTTATAAACAGAGGTCTACGCAGCCAGGCATTATGATGGGAATCAGAGTTTAAGGGGGTAACAGTTGCACAATTCCTCAGGAAACAGTCATACACTCAGTTAAAATGAGGGTATGACACCCATAATTAAACATCACAGAATTTTCAGGCTTTTATGCTATTACTGACACAATCATATTTAAAATTTTAGTATTTATCACCAGACTGATCTAAACTGCAAAAGATTATTCTGAAAAGCCCTTGCAGTATTTATGCAGAATACCAAATTCCTAATTAAAAGTCAAAGTCATATTTAGTTGTATTTATTCTAATCATCAGTGACACAGAGAAATAGAAAAGTAAAATTAAAGAATGAAGAGTCTGGAGAATTCAGTAGTCTTTACTCTGAGTCTTCTATTTGGTATTATTGTACTTGATTTGCTTTTATGGATCACAGAATTCTTATTCCGTATTTGAATCCAAACTTATATCTCAAGCTAAAAAATTGTGAAAAGAAAATAACTTCCCAAAACTGTATAAAAAGAAGGAAAAAAGGGATAAAATTTCTCATGGTCGTAAGTGCCTTTCATTTGTTGCACAATTCCATGAATCAATCTTCTTCAATACAGAGTATACATTATCTCACTTGGATTTCAAAATATAGTAATTGCTTATGTGAACACATTTCCTTAACTTTTAATTTTTGAACAGGTTTGATAATAGACTTCTAAAACCTCTTCACATAACTTTTTACAAAGGATTCATACTAATTATCTGGTCTCAATACAGGGTTACTATTCCTGCCATAGTTGCAGTCAGGGTACCGAACAGCACCCTTAATTCATGATTAACTTAATTTCAAAAGGAATAGATATTCACAATCTTTCCTATTAGGAATATTAGCCAAAAAATTAAAATTTATTCTAGCTAAATAGAATTTGAATAATTCACAGGTTATTTCTTCCCTTTTTAATAAAGACTGTGTGCCTAGAACAGTGGCCAAAGGAGTAATTCCACACTAATGCCACTACTGACACTTTTGAAAAGCCGATCAGTGCCTCCAGAAAAATTCTATATCTAATAAGCATACAAAATAAATAACATAAATATTATTCATTATATTATTTTAGCTATACTATTTATGATTATAAAGTTAATTATGATTATACAGTTATTTATTAATCATAAATTTGAGAATTGAATTTCACTTGACCATAAAAAAATCCTCTGAGGGTATATTCACATGAGCAATTAAATGATAAGCAACTATGGCTTTATCATTCACCAGCAACTTTATGTTACTGTCCCCTCTAAGATATTTTATGAATCAACAGAAGCAAGGCAAGCAGCAACACTGAATTCATACATCTGCTCCACAAGGACATGGCTACTGAAGCAGCCTACAAAATGTATAAGGAAGCAGCACGTCTAGTTGGACTGGGCCGTGGAGTTATGCACTTGCCTATTTTAAAGCAGCTTCCCCACATAACTGAGATGTCAAACTGAACCATAGAGAAATATGAGGAAAATACTGTCCTGGAACAAACACACACAACATTCAGCATGCTTTTCTATGCTGATTTTTTCACTCACTTGCTGAATTACATCAGGATAAAGCATAGGGAGTCTCTCTGCAATTAGGGCTAATCCACCCATTCCTGCAAAAACTTGCAGCGGAGACTGAATGGGACAGGTTTCAAGAAGCGATTCATCTAGAACTGCATCCATGCACTCATCCCCAGGACTGATTGCTTCATCTTCAGGGCAAGGTCCCAGTAAATCTGTATGTTCTACAAAAACACAGGGGTAAAAGGAATTAATACATCATCATCAATATTGTGTTTATTTCTTTGTCCTCACTTAAAAGTGTACTTCAAAAGTAGCAGTTCTGTCATAAGCAAAACCAAAGTAAAAAACCTGAAATGAATGAGTACAAGAGTATCAAAAGAAAATATAAATATTTGTGGTACCTTTTCCCAATGATGGCAGATCCATGTCATAGCTTGGGATTATTTATACAGGGTTACAAGTTAATTATTAGAATTTTATGTTTTATTAGAATTTGATCTATATGTTCAAAATTTTGTTAACTTTGGAAGTATGACATTTTTTAACACTGTCTTTCCTTTGGAGGTAAGAGTAGGTTTGTTACGCTTCGATAAAAGTTTATAGCTGAAGAAAGGAATGATAACCTTACTTAAATTAGTCTTGCTTTTTCCTCAAAAATGCTCAACAAGATTTTTTTTTTTTTATTTTCCTCTTTCCCACCATTTAATTCACCATCCATAAAGTCCTGTCACCTATCGCTCACCCCACCTATCATTCTCACATCTCTTCTCCGTGAGGTATCAAAATGCCCCTCTGCCACAGCTATGAAATGTTATTCTATTCTTCCCCATAAAAAAAGATCAAGATCTCTATTTTTAACTTTCTACTAACCTCCATACTCACAGTTTATGACTAAGCACCATAATATCTTTTACAACGGACAAAAATGATCATTTTATACAATGATGCACATAGGTTGTATACACAGAAGCCCACCACGATTCATTTTGCCAAGAATAAACCCTCTGCTCATTACCACAGGCAAACTTCACAGTGAATATTCAATTTAATTCATCTAAAGAATCTGTATTGCAGATTATGTTGGTAAATACTATAATGGAGTGGTCCTCAAAACCTTCACAGTATACCCATATCAAAAGGCAGCACAGATCAAGTAGTCTCAGTGTCTCTTTGCTATGAGCAGTTTGACACCCAGCTGAAAATCCATGATTATACTTAAAATACTTGGATGCACACATGCTATCATTTAGTTTATACTTGTAAAAACAGATAAGCACATTAAAGCATTCATGCAGCTACCAAAACCAACTTTTTTTTTAAAAAAAGTTTTAACCACAGATACTTTATCTTTTAAAATCTTTTCTTCCGTAATTTGAAAGGGAATAGGAAACAGCAGGTCATGCATATGTTGTGAGAGGAGCACATCCCTATCGAGCAATGTGATCAAAGTATCAGATTTAAAAAGCTCATATCAGGGATATGTAGGGGTATGTACCTCAATTCTCCTTAATTTGACCTGAGGGACTATGAGAAATAGAAAACGCCACATACACGTCCAAAGCAGGGTAATCCTTGTAAGAAAGAGCCCAATCATAACACTTTTGGTACATACAGCTTTGATGTCTACTGTGCATAAGGACACAAACAGAAACCGCCTCTGTGGAAGTTTTTCCTATCACCACAGATAGTCGGTAAGGTTGTCTGCAATCATGCTGGTCTCAGCAAGGGACCTCCTGCTGTCAGTCATGTGGAGGATTCCACCATGCTAGGCTGAACATGATCTACAGTTCAACTGTTTGTGATAAAATGAATTGATCGGACCACAAGAAAGGCTAGATTTCCTTGATAAGGCAAATTTTAAAATAAAGATTTTGAAGGAAGACTCACCCCTCTCTTTTACACTGTTTTATAGTGTAAAAAAGTTGTAAGCCTTCCCAAAGAAGGAAAAGAAAATAGACACACACAGATATTCAAAATGCACAGAAAGATCACTAAGGCCAAATGCCTCTCTGCAAAAGTCACTTGAAAAATACGTTATCAGTGAATAAGAGTACAGGCAGATCTTTTATGATGCAAGTATATATAAGGCTACTCCTTTCACATCATAAATATTGTTGCAAGCGGTTACACTTAAGCATGCTTCTCCAGTACGTGCTTTAGTTAATCTTCTTACAACCCAATTTAAACCGTTTCACCCCCATGAATGCTCTGCAAGTTTTCAGTGAAGTCATGCACTTCAGCTATGGAAAACTGCTGGTCTCAAAGCCACTGAAGCACACAGGAAGAAATATAAATAAATGACACTTTTCCTCAAGTATAGCAGTAGTAAATGTAGCTCTGGAGACACTATGTGATGCTATAAAATCTATCCACCACAGATAAAAAAAGTCTAATTTAAGCAGCAAAAAAGGAAATACTGATACGTCGGAACGATTGCTATAGATATCAAAAGCTAGTAGTGTAAAAGCAGTAGCACTAACCTTCATAACTGATGAGTGGTGATTGACAGACACCTGAATGTAACCAGTATTTTGCTGTATAACACCACAGATCAATGCATTTGTAATGACAAAGTCAAATTTTCAAAAGTATTAGTCTCAAGTTTAAAAAAAACCCCAACCACCTAGTAATTTAATCAAAGTTCAAAGAGGACCTTCATGTTTTCACATGCAACTCTACTACTAAACTAAACCTTCGTTCAAACAGAAAAATATTATAGGTTTAGAATTTAAATAAACAGCAAAACAAAACAAAAATATTGTTTGAAAGGGAAAGACCTCTCAACAGTGTGAGAGATCTGTATATGCAGCTATTACCTGGAGTCAGGAAATACTTAGCTCAGATCAGATAAAGAAAAGTATTTTCTTGGGTTTTGGGTTGTGGTTTTTTTTTCCCCCCAACTTTTCTTTCTGTTTCTTATCTTTTCTAGGAGACTGATTTATCAAGTGAATAGATTTTACAAGAAGCCCCTGTCTTAAAATAGCCGAATTTGTAATTCCATGCTGTGTCAGCAGGCAGGCGATCAGCAGATCACCTTAGCTTAATTCCAAGGTCCAATTCCTCTAAAGAATTATATCAAAATACTTCAAAAAAGATTCCTGGGATACACCTCCTCCCTCCCCCTTCCCCAGCACTATGAGTAAATAGATAGCAAGCAATTAGAAAAAACCTTAGCAAGAAACAGACCATACTAGAAAATGTTAACAATAACATTTTAAAAAGCCAGAGTTACAAGGACCTGCTCAGATGGGCTTGAAAATAATTCCCATTTTCAAAAAAACATTTAAGCACCCAAGTTGCCACAATAAAAAAAAACCAAAAAACACAGGCTTTAAGTCATATGGTTTCAAACAGCTCTTGTATTACTCAATCTGCCCTGGTTATCAGCACATTTACTATAGAGAACTGGTATACATGCCAGGAAATAAAATACACAGTATCTATACAATCATACAATCGTATCATACACAACACTACAATGAAGAAAGAAAGTGAAACCAGAACAATCATATTGGTGCATCTTACAGATACAATCTAAAGACAGGCAATGAATTTGTTCTTTACCACAAGTACTTGTCTCGTAGAGGAAAGATCAGGAACATCATCCAAGGAAATACAGAAAACTGCTGTTTCTTACCAAGAAAATAAAAACCATTTTTGTCCAAAATAAAAACATTTTAAAAAGGAAGGTACCAAAAAAGTAAGAACGCTCACCTTTTTCTGTGTGAAGACGTTTAAAGGAGTCTGTTTTTGATAAGCTTGGATCTGAGATGACTTTGGAACCAAGCTTAACTGTCAAGTCTATTGATCGGTATCCTTGAGGGAGCTTACGGTCATACAGCAGAGTCAGAAGCTGGGCAAGTGTCATTTCAGCTGGTAACGGTTGGCCTAAACAACAATGGCATTGAGTCAGAGAGGAAAATTATGATTGGGTTATTTTAACATACATGTCCAGGTGCTGTTCATTACTTGCACCACAGATGCCAAGTAGACTAAGTATTATGTGGCTCCAAACCAAGGACTTAATTTTACCATTTTTTCTCTTGGGAAAAGGGGCCCCATCAGTTTAGAACCAACTATCAAAGAACTATGCCAACATTCCCTAAGGCAGCTCTGTGCTGAGAGCCCAAGCACTTGGCATACTTAACAAATGGCTAGGCTGTAATTCGATGTGCATTTTAAGCAGGTACTGCCTGTCCCCTACTATTAAACCCCAACCCTGCATCACCCTTGAATTGTGGTGGCATAAAAGTGTGAGACTATCAGGTAAAATGGCTGAAGTGGAAAAATATGGAAAACAAAGAAACCTGAAATTCTTTTTCAGTCCTATTAGTCCCAAGCATAGCTCACTACTCTTTGTGCTGGGACACAACTCGGCAAGAAAAAAAATGAATGGCACTGCCAGGAATGCTTTTCTCAGCAGCAACGCAGACTTGAAATGCACGTGCAATACAGCCCAAACTGATTATCCAAATCAAGATTTTGGCCACTCTGCTGTTTATGAAGAATATGTTTTTCCCTGAAATGACAAGTTACTTTCAAGGCAGAACAATTTTTCCCTGATAACAAGCAGACTTACATCTAAAGCGAAATGTTTTAGAGTTGGATCATATAATACACATAGCATACCCATTTCATCTTGACTGTACTTAATCAAGTAACACAAGTTCCAGGAAGGTCTTTAGTAGCAACCTGTTTCTTCAGTGAAAGATGGTGTCTTAAGAAATGAAAATTAAAAATATCTTGCCATTGTGCAAGTGAAGACATTTTCTGCCCTTTTTTTCATCACTGATTCTGCTTTCCATGGCTTTTTTTTTTTGTAACTGGCTGTTGCATGAGACGTGTGATCGACCAGATCACAAATACAGAATGGTCTACAGTACCATTAACAGTCAGTCAACCTTTACCAGCTACATAATGAAACAGACACTGAGTTTCAATCCCTTTTCTAAAATAGTAGCAGTAACTATATCAATTTTAGATATTTTAATCCAGGTATATGATCCCTCTAATAATTGCCAGAGGATAGCTACAAAGCCAACAATTCTGTAGTAAGTTCCAAATTTAGTTTGTTATTTGGCAAAAGTGATTTTCGTCAGAAGTTCACCATTTAATTCCATTAGCTGGTTGCTTGTTTTTATACTATAAAACAGCTAAGAAGCTCTTCTGCATAACACTGAAGTGTTCCACCCATGTTCCTGTCCTTTATCCCTGGTCTAAGGTCAAGAACTCCAGTTACACCAATCTCTCTCCATAGGAGAGATATCTATCTCTGTGCCTCAACTACAACATTGCTACCATCTCTGTCCAGGTAGCTTATAAAATGTGAGTACATATCTGCTATAGATAAAACGTGACTAACTTCTTAAGACACGCTGGGTTTGAAATCACAAGTACTATGGAATTCAAGAATATTCCTGAACTGGCAAATCAACCTTTAGGACAGCAGTGCAAGTTGGCTGCCCACTCAGAACATGAAATAATAGAGCACAAATAACAGTTTACTTCTGCCTTGCAGGTCAAAGAAAACGTGAATCACCTTATAAACACTTTTCAGCCACTGAAAAAGACCATAATTCTGAATTTTTAAAAAAAAATTATTAAAATTACCTGGTAGAAGTTTATGGTATAGATGAAAGACTGGAACACTAATGGTCTTGCTGGAAGATTCTCCTCCTGAGGAAGAGGTACCTACTTTATCCGCCATCACTCTTCCTCGCCTTGATGGTGGACGTGGAGGGGTGGATGAAACAGCTCTTTTTGACTGAGATTTCAAACCTAATACAGAAGTAAAAAATTCAAAGTCATTCTGGTATTTAGTAACTTCAGCCAGCCAAGATGCTCAACTAGGCACTGGCAAATTAAGTATGAGAATAGCATTCATGTATAAAATATATCTGGATGTAATCCTGGTATTTTTACAGTTACAAGGCTGCGCATCCTCCTGAGCCCCAAACATAAAAAAACCGTAACTGTACTACATCATATTGTCCATAAAAAAAAAAATAAAGTCAAACCCTATTCTGATTTTGCTCTTAAATTTAGTAAAAGAGTCTGTCTAGCAATGGGCCCTACAGGAAAAATTTTTAGGTTCTTTTTTCAGTTCAAAGCAAGAAAGGCAAAAATTTCTAAACTGACAGATATCTCAGCAGGCAAACAATAGATAACAACCACTTGTCTGGCCTACAAAGGTGACTTCAGCTGCAGTACTGACAATAGCACATGTGATGAAAGGTGTCTTCAAACATGCTTCTAAAGTTGCCTATGACAAAATCTTTAAAGTAAACACTACATGAAAACTAAAAGGCAGAATAGGTACATAAAAGTTTACTGAGCTTATATAGCAAGACTGCCATATTTTGGGACAGCTTAAGTTGACTTAAGGTTCAGTGAAATTATACTGCTATCATGTACCCTTCTACGCAGGTGACAGATCAAGTAATAAAGTCAGCAGGTCCATATACAAAGATTCATACAACTACTGCCTTAAAACCAGCCAAGAGCAGCCAGAAAACTAACAACATCCACACCCAAAATGTTGTAATACACTCTGGTTTCAGCTGATCAGTAGGAGCAACTATAATAATCTAATAATCTCAGTATACTAAACTAGCTTGTCTCAGGAAGATCAGGCTCCAAATATCATCTCTATTAATTTTACCAGTAGGGAACAAATTAAAGAGCCAGAGCCTGGCTGTATGAGGCTCTGAGGACACTAAAAACCCACCAGAATATATAAAAACATAAAGACAAAAGAAGAAGATTTCACAAACAGGTAGTAAAAACAAATGCAAATGAATTAGGTTTACATTTAAACTGTTTTACTTAACTGGAAATAATGCAAACAAAAGAAGGAAGAAAAAACTGAAGTCTGCTTTCTAAATAGGGAATGGGCTACATCAGGCAGTATCATCAGAGATGCAAATGGGATGAGATATGGATTACTATACTATGCCCTATCTTTAAGCTCAGTATATTTTTTTTTCTTCCGTGATTCTTTATTCATGTTTTAACTCTTCACTTGGACCTATTAATATTTCAGATCTTACCAAAACATGTCTACCCTGTTTAAGTGACACCTACTGCAAATATCTTTCCAGAGAAAGATGCTGTATAGCTTTAATATATACCAAGATCCATGAAACTGCTGCCCTATACAACACTTGAGTTTAGAGTTATATCTACATCCAAAAACCTGAAATAAAAAGCTTAATATTGGTGCCAGAAGTCAAAAGAAATCAGCATCTCTTCTTCATGCTTCATGAAGTGTAAATGAAATTGAGGTAGCTCAATGAAGGCAGAAAGCTAGATAGGAAAAGGGTAGTTTGAAGTTCATTAATCTCTCACACACCCCAGAACTTCAACCTGAAAGACTAATGATCTTTACAGCCATCATTCGAACAGTAACCTTCTTGTACCACTGCAAAATTACTATCTATGTTCAATCTATAACCTCCATAACAGTTTTGGAGAAGAAGGGTTTACATAAATGATTTCAGAAGGATCTTCACGTTAGTTTTTAGAAGGAGAATGCTTTGGAAGAAAATCCTGTATGTGTGGTTTCCAAGTGGAATAACATGGGTTTATGTTTACATCTCCAGCTGACAGATTTTAGCAGAATACCACCAGTTGTTAGGCGAAGTACATGGAATATTTTATTTCCAAAGAACATTATGGGAGCAGGTTATAAAACTCCAATGCTCCAACCACTACAAAAAGGTAGAGGTAGTAATACCCATACCAGAGTAATAGCACACAAATAACAATATATTCCTATATTATCCAAGCTCCAGGTATATTCCTACAAAATCCTGTAAAATGCACTAGCAACAGCATCTACAACATATCACTGACACACGCATTTAGGTAGAAATTTGTCAAAGTATATAATACGCTAGAGGCAGCAGTTCTACCAGGAACCAATCTTTGCTGCATAACAGCCAGTTAGATTAACTGGGTACTACAAATTTTTTAACCATCATTAGTAATAAAAAGAATTGTGGGTAGATATGATTCTGTTCCCACCACCATTAATGTCAGAAAGATCCATTTTTCAGAAGGTGGAAGAAAAAAAAGCATACCAGAAGCAACAACAACACTATAATTGTCCTGAAATCCATTTTCTGCTTTGACTTTTTCTTTCTCTTCATAGTTCTTTTTTTCTTTATCTTCCTTCTGTTCGTTAATTAGCTTAGCCGTAATACTGGGTGTATCTAAAAGGGGGGAAAAAAAAAGAGGAGAGAAAGGCATTTCAAGATATCAAGTTGATTTTGTTACAGTTTCTAGGATGTTAACAAGGCTATTCTCAACTATTGTAGTGGCTTAGAGTTCCATCCCAGGCAGTAATAGTCTTGTAAATACCCATGAATTAAGGTATTATGATAATTCTGGTCCCCTCTTCCCCCAAAAAATCTGTCCTCTGACAATTTAAAACTGTAACAATTTAAACCATTACCTGATGAGTCAAGCGTATGCATGTTAGAACACCACTGCAACCAACCAAAAAATGAGATTAAACAAAAAATACCAAAAAACACCCCCCCCAAATAAAAAAAAACCCAAATCAAACAAACAAACCACCACAAAAAACACTAATCAAAACAAAAAACCCCCAACAACACAACAACAAAAATACCAAATCTTTTTTAAGGACACCTGCAGACTTATTTAAATAAATTGTTGTTTTTGGGTCTGAGTATCTAGCGTTATATACTGACTCAATTTCAGAAATGGCAAGCATGATTGCTCTTTTGAAATTGGAAGATGCCTAAAGTACATTACGCATTCACAACTTGTGCTGTTTGCTTAACTGAACAGTAGATTACTGCAGTTCAACAAAATGTAGATCAGAAATATCAGCAAGTAACTATTAAATTATTGATTACTGGTGCCAATGGACCAATTCAACCTTGTAAGGTACAACACTGGCACCAAGATGGCCAAATAATTCTCTAATGGCTTCTGAGTAGTAACTTGTTTCCACATAGCCACAGCAGCCTTAAGCTATAACCACAGACTGAAGACCTAGAAGTACCATCCAGCTACCTTTAATTGTATATCACCAGTTGGTGAGGTGCTGAAAGAGATATGGTTTGACCTGCTTGGAAATATATTATGATTTGTGCCTGAAGACATTGGTTATGTCTATGTTAGACCATAGTGTGCAGACCAAAAGCAGATACAGAGTGTGAAACTGCTGCTAATGAAGACCCAACATGCACACACACACTCTCTCTATATATATCTTTTTTTTTTTTCAGACTGGGTGTTCTCTTTTTAAAAAATTATTATTATTATTAGATTTCAGAGCTGCTCTACTTTGGCCCTATGGACTGAATGCCCATTTATTGCTGAAGAATTTCAAGGTCATTAATAAAATTATTAAGCAACCTAAGCAATGGTATTTTTAGTACTCAGGTAATACTCAGATTTGTTGCTCAATTTTTCTGACCAGCCAAGACCAGTAACTTAAGACTAAGGTGAGTGAAATACAAAACAACTGGTACTCATCCTAGACAATCCTATCTGCAGTGACACTGCACATTTTCTTCCTATGATGAAGGGATATGAGTATAGATTTAGCAATAATTTTAGACATCCATCCCTCCCCTTTTTTTTTTTAAGGGCTGGGAGAAGAAGTATGAAATCAACATGCTTATTGTGATTTATTTTTGCAGAAAGTATGACATGATCAATTTGAGATGTTAACAGTGTAGTTAAGAAAAAAGAAGTTAAGCCAAGGGACAGCCTCCAACACAGGATGGATCTTCACGACTTCCTTCTGTTGCAGCAGTCACAGCCTTTTCTTCCTTTCCACCCCCAGTCCATCCCTTCTCTCCCCCTGTCACCCAAAACACAGTTTACTTCTCACACATTCAAGTCTTCTTCAGTATGTCCTAACCATGGACTTCATGGAATGATATACAAATATCACAAAGCTTTTTAATACAATCAGAGAAATCGCATCAGATGATGGAAGGAAACCTGAACTTTTCCAGAATTAATTCTTTTAATTTAAAATGAAAGTTAAGCTGAGGAATACCAATTCCATAGCAAAATCTCAAAGTTATGATGCCCTACAAAGTCAGCATTTCATCAATTTCAGTTATAGGCATTCCAGTACACCACATCCCCTCCCCAGTGCCCATTAGCACTGGCTATCAAGTTGACTGCAATACACCACTAAGGCAGCTATGTAGTACAGTTTATGTCACTGCTCAACAAATGATCCCTACCTCACTTGCAGTGACTATCCCACCCATTACAGTAATTCTGACAGTAAGTCAGTAAGTCCAGTAAGTCTGGACAGTAAGTGAATACTGAATAATTCTATCAGAAATAGTAAACTACTCCCTGGTAAATAAGCTTCAAGCATTTTTCTAGGCTCCAGTATTTTTTTAATTGAAATCCCCAAACACATCTTGTTCTGTCTAGTATTCTGCCAAATACCATTACAGTAATTCTATCAGCTTGTTAGGTAACATTTATTGCCCTAAGGAATGTGATAATAATTTCAATGTAAAGAATTTCAGTAGATATAAAAAAGTTGGTCTAAACTCCACAAAGATCTGCTTCAGAAATTAAAGTTGATCTACACTGACTTCCACAAAAATTACACATATAAATATATCTATATATATGGGAACATATATCTAGTCAGATACATATGCAGCTAAGTGCACATCTGCAAAATGGGAAAATTGCTGTGATGATCTGTGACTTTTTTTTTTGCTATTACTGAGAACCACATCGTAAAGAGGAATTGCCGGAGGTTTCCCCCGCCTTTTTTTTTTTTTTTAATTAGACATACATAAAACTGATTTTTGATGTAATAAGACCCAATAAATTTTGGTCTATTTCTCACTTGAGGAGAATAAACTTGCATCTTGCCTGGTTTTACCTAGAGAGCTCTGGCATGGACATGACACCTTTAGTATAGAATCACAGAATGGTTTGGGTTGGAAGGGACCTGAAAGATCATCTAGTTCCAACCCCCCTGCTGCAGGCAGGGACACCCTCCACTAGACCAGGTTGCCCAAAGCACCATCCAACCTGGTCTTAAACACTTCCAGGGACGGGGACTCCCCAACCTCTCTGGGCAACCTGTTCCAGTGCCTCACCACTCTCACAGTAAAGAATTTCTTTCTAACATCTAATCTAAATCGACCCTCCTTCAGCTTGAACCCATTACCCCTTGTCCTGTGACTACACTCCCTCGTAAACAGTTGACAGGCTGGTCAACAGAGTCCCCCACAGAGTGGTTCATCTCTCCATGTGTTTTCAAGTAGTATAACTGGAAGTACTAAACTTTAAAAAAACTAACAAATAAATTCACACCTTAACATTATCCTCTCATTGTATATAATTTAAAAATTAATCTTTAAGAGTAAAGTACTGTTTTAAATCTCCATTTAGTAAGCAAACTCAAATGTTCATATAAGAGACAAATGCATAACCGGAGAAATTAGATGGAGCCTTCATTAATGCTTTTTTCGTAGCAACATGATTTCACCTTCTTCTTGAGATAAACTTTTAAAAGTTCCAGGATATTTAACTGACATAATTTGGGAATATTTAACTGGATGAAAGGGTGTGTTAAAGACATTTGCAGCATCATTTGTATGGTCTCACAAATATCCCACAAGAGATTTGTGAAGACATTAACAAAAGCCCCAAAACAACCAACCAACCAACCAACCCCCAACTAAACAAAAAAAGGAATGAAAGAAAAACCTCACCTGAATGTTTTATATGGAAAAAACAGTATTTGACCAGTAAAAGTGCACTTTACATGGAACATGTGAGGCATATGCAAAAGCTTACAACTTAACCCACTGTTTCATATTCGGCAATTATCAATGAACAGTGCAAATATGTATGTTAGACATACTTGGTTCATGTGGGTTTTTTGGTTTTGGGGTGGGTTTTTTGGGTTTTTTTTGAAACTGTATCTTAAAAAATAAAATATGAACTATTGCAAACTTGCCTGACACACGATCAAGAACCTCTGCCAGAGTTGTTGAGACAGGCAAGTGAAGAGTACGAAATTTGTGTCCAGCTCCATACATTGGATGTTGAATTACATGACTAGTAGCATTAATTCTACCTTTGTACAGCTGAAAGGAAAACAAGAAGTCAACATTTAACATGACTTTAACATGCAGAAATTAGTTTAAACACTAAGTTCTTATAAAGTCACCTCAGCAAAATAAAGCTACACCTTATGTGTGCTAAAAACCATAACTGACATATCCTTCAACTTTGGAAGCATACAGTAAAAAAAGCACCAAATCAGGACTAGTTAAACTTTTTAACTCAAAAGAATTTGCTCCAAAAGCCTAGAACTTTTTTAGGATAAGAAACAATACATTTGTTTTTAAAAAACCCAATCATTTTAGATACCTGGATATGAGAGAAAAATTGAGTGTCTGAGATTTGCAATTATTTATGAAATTAAAGCTTAATTCTGAGCTGTGTTCGCATGTTGTATCACTCATGGCTTGCAGTAGCTCCCAGCATCTGGAGGACTGTTTACTAATATTTACATACAGAACCAATTTATTTGTATGCAATATTATCAAACTTAATAATGACGACAATCAGAATTTATCTTATAAAATACCATTTGGTTAAGAAGTTAAGAGATAAAAATGGGGATCCAATCTTTGAATAGTTATGTTGTTGGATATACTAGAAGTATATGCTACACGTCCACATTATTTTTAAGATTTCTTGCTGCATGTTAGAGGAGGAATTATCTTCTCAGTAAGAACAGCCAGATTGTTTCCTGGTGGTTTTAATAGGAGAAACTTCTATTCAAGATATTCTTTCTGCTTTTACATATCTAGTAACGTTCTGTAAAAAGTGATTCTAGGTAAAACAAATTATTAGAAAAATTGATGTTACTTTTACATTATCAATGGCCATGTTAACAATTCATCTCAGGTTAAAACAAAACATTTAAATGTTTGTGCTAAAACTGTATTTGTTCTTCCTTTTCCTTTCCATACTATATGATCCAGTTTCCCTGTCATATATCTCATGTAGTACTTCTGAGATGTAGCAAGAACAGCAGAAACGAAAATAGAATTTTTTTTTTTCCTTGTATGGGAGTATCAGATCCTCTAATGACTTCTGTTTTTCCTTTATTTCTTTATTTACAGCCTTCAGTTGAGAGCATAGCACTTCAGTCATTAATTATAAATGTGTTCTGGTAAAGTATAACAGCATACATCTGCTTTATAAATCAACTCAAGTATTTGTCACTCAAGACAAATTCATGGTGTTCTGGCTAACACTGAAGGATCTCTGTCAATCTTGAAGCATCAAAACTACAACTGTTCCTCAATGAAACTGATAATGAAGAACTGCTGGAAGGACTAGAACTTGTATCTGTATTTGCTGCTAATGCATAAAGACACTATTAAAAAGTCTGCAATAACATAAATTTCAGTTGTCAATTCTTTCAGAAGCAGTATATTTTCAACAAGATGTCTTCATCTTAGAATAGTGCCTTAAATTTTCTTTTAAAGTGCTGAGTTACAATTCACCAACACATTTCTTTCCAAAATTCCGCAACACATACAGTGGCAAAAGCTGCTGTCTAATATTTCAAAGTTGAATATACGCTGATTATTTTATTGGGGTTTTTTAAGGCTAAATTTATTCCATGTTCACCATATGGATAAGAAAAATTCTTACTGGACATGGAGATTGAAGAAACAAAGTCACTTTTTCATCTTCTAGCATTAGCTGCAAAAAAAGCCTCCTAATAAATCCTGAAATATTTCCAGAGGTTGGGAGGTTCCCACGCTGAGGAGAGGCCTGGAACAATTCACAGAGAACCTGGGAATGCAAGATGACATCAGATTTAAAGTACTTCTATATTTAGGCCTCTAAAATAAAGCTCTACACAGCCATAATAGGCAGTGCCTAAGGTCTACCTTCCCGTTATCATTTAAACCAGATCAGAAATGAGCACCACTGAAGTAAATACCAGCAGCAAATAAGCAAATAATAACCTTTTTTTTATAAAAAGTTTCAAAACATTGAGTAAGCATCAAAGTAATTGTAAACACATAACTACTCAAAAAGATAAAAACCTGAAGATAAAGTATTTAGAAAAATAATTTTCAAATTCCTAAAGCAAAAATTTCCCACTGCATAATACAGTATTACTGCCAGCCATTAACAGAGAACTGTACTGAGTTTTTTACTCCAGCCTACCTGTTCCCAGGGCACTGTCATTCTTGATGTTGAAAAACAAAAAAAGTCTTTCTTTAATTATACTTTTATTCAACTAGGTCTGCAAGGTTAACAAACATAAGGAAAGTAGCTGAATTTGCACTAGAATGTCAAATGCAAAGCCATATTTTGCAATAGCCTGTATTTCCCCGGTCACCAATTGTGCAGGGTATATAGTTGTGCAAGCAAATTTAGCAGGAAATCTCCTTAAGTTACTAATATAAAAGATGTGTATGAAGCTTGATTTCCAAATACCATTTCAGAAGAGTTTAGACCTATCCAATTAAATACAGTATTTTGCATTTTGATCTGAAGTTTATTCCACTAAACCAAGAGGAATACAAATCTATACATAGGACTGGACAGCCATGCCAAAACATTGTTATACTTTGAAAAGTCAGACCAATAAGCTAACAATTCTAACACAAAACTTTTCCAGTCAATGACAGCTTACAAAAAAAATTATTTTAAAGAAAGCTAAAAAAAAAAAAAAAAAAAAAAGTAAAAGGTTTTAAAAGTTGGCTGTAGTTATTAATAAAGAAATTAAAACTTTTTTTTTTTCTCTCTCACCTGTGCCATGAGTCTCTGGTTATTAGGATGGCAAGAAATGCATTGTAAGAAGAAAGCAACCGTTGCATTTTCAATTGCTGTCCGCTGCTGAGTGGTCAACCCTGTTGTTACAGTTGAAGAAAGCAAGCTAGATCTTGCACTGGTCTGTTGTGCCGTCACATTGTGTCCTCCAGAAGTAGCACCAGAATGGCACAACAGAAATAAAAGTGCTGTCCACAGTGGATTGACTTCAGAGCCACCCAACCAATCCTTCATCATGTGGCTGTTGCCAACTTCTGTCAAAAACCTGAGAACAGGAGCAACCAGGTCTGCCGTGATAGGCATTTTATTAAAGTGCTGTGGAACATGATGCCTCCTGAGCCTGTCCTGGGTGATATCCGTTGATTGTGCAGTGCAGTCAGAGCTAGAAGTATGGTTAAAGCAAAAACTAGCAAGACTTCTTACAAGCAGTGAAGGCAAACCTGAGTCCAGTAATTGCTTGATAGCTTCAGGAGACTGAGATGAGGCAGCAAGAGTAGCCAGGTGAGACTCTGTTAGTGCAAGAGGAGCTTGTGCGTTTTTAGAGTCATCTGTTAAAGATGAACTAAGGTCCTGCTTTTTGCTGTCATCAGTCATGGACAGTCTGTGTTGACACTGCATTGGAGGAGGAGTGATACCCATCCATCCCATGAGCAAGGAAAAATAATTTGGGTGGATGTGGCACATTGAGCAAAGCAAACTATCAACAGCTTTCTTCAAAACCATGTTGCAGGGAAGAGACATGGACCAGTTAAACAGTGACCTGTAGAAGACAGAAAATCACGTCAACACAGTTTGCCACTCCTATTATTTTCTTCATTGGTTCATAAAACATCCTTCTACATTTACAATTAACTATTGTAGAAGCTGTTATTAAAAACACTGAGCTGAGCCTGAAAGCCTTGTTTGGATCACATTATCAGCAGGACATTCATTACCCAAAAGGCATTTCTCAACCCTACATTCAAATTTCTTTCATCGTACTATATTTAAAATAGTAATAAGCTGACTTTTCGGACATACTGCACGTGAAACATAGGATTTCAGTCTTTTGACAGTTGTCATATAAATTATGCATTTTTGAACCAACTGTAACTTCTTCGTGCTTTCAACTCTCCAAACTGCAGCTACTAGGATCACACACACATGCTCTCATTTACATAAAGCTCTCAATCCTTTTTAAGAACTGAAAGTATTTTAAATAAAATACTTTTTAAAAGTATATTAACATGCTTCCAAAATTTTTTAAAAAATTTATTAAGAGTTTTCCCTAAAGATGTTGCAAAAAAACGAAAGCAGCAACAATCTTGGTTGAATGTTGTTGCCCTCACTATCCTTACTCAACCTGAACTTAGGACACAAGTTAACAACAGAATTATTCCTCAGAGATACTAGAATCCCACCTACCTTTGAATTCACTTCCACTCAAATACTATCTGTTTCCACATGAATGCAAAAGCTAATTTTGCTCCTATTATTCAGCTTAAATTTCAAAAGTGGTATTTGTAAAATAGTGAAATCATCACTTCTTCATACTGACTTGTTCAGAGTAGGCAAAGTATTTAAAAAAACCCAACTCCACGGTTTTCTGAACTGCATTCACAGTACCATGACACCGTAAGTCACATTATCGTAACGTTTACACACAGAGGTGAACACACACTTTGTGCCACTTCGATCTTAGTTTTTTAAATAAGTTTGGATGTATCATCCTATATCACATTCCCATTTGAAGACAAGGATTGTTTTTTCCCCTCTTCTGGGTGAAAGTCTTATTCTGTATTTAGTCTAAGGGACTCTAAAAGTTTAGAACAGAACATGGGTCTAACCAAAAGTTAGCTTTATCACTGGCCTAGTGAATGGCCGATAAAAAAAAAAAAAAAATCCTTTCTCCAAGAGAAAACATTAAAAAGTCATTTAAGTGACCCAATGACCCATAACTTTGGGAAGACAGTCACAATTTCTCAAAGTCCACATATAATAAAGGTACACTTAAACTCTACTCCAACTATATATTTCTACAATTCTTTTGCCAAATTTTTCTGGGTAAGTTCATGGTCTATGAAAAATAAGACTTTTTTCCAACTAGATATTAAAAAAAACCTAAGGAATAAATTAGTATCCATTGGCCAAAGCAGAAATATCAAAATGGAAAATGGGGATGATAGGAAAATACATCCAAGAAAAAAGTAAAATATCACATGAAGGAGAAATTAGGAGTTATAGCTAGAATCAATGAAAATATTTCAAAAGCTAGAATATCAAATAAGATCAAGAACACACAAGAGTTATTTTTATTAGAGGAATTATTTACCCTTATAGAAGGATTGTTGTCAGACTTATATTTATTAAAAATGTATTTTATAATTTGCTCCAGATGCTGGCTGATATGAATTATAGTTTTATTTGGCAGAACATAGAGGAACAAGGCTATATTGCAACATACATACTCAAACTAGGTACAATTTCGTCTTGTGATGAAAACAACATTCTCTCCTCCAAAAGACAGGAATTCAGTTGTAAACCCCACTTTTATACTAATATAAATCTAAACGGGCTATCCATTTTAGGAAGTTTATTTTTATTAGATTTCTCCCTTTTCAAATATTAGAAGTGTTAAAATCCATCCTGAAAATGTATTTCTGTTAAAACGTATTCCTGAAAGGACCAACTGACCTGCAATTTAAAATCCTTACATTGATTCCCCAAATGAACAAGCTTATTTTGAATTAACAAAGGTGAGGTGAGGCACTGGAACAGGTTGCCCAGAGAAGCTGTGAATGCCCCATCCCTGGAAGTGCTCAAGACCAGGTTGGATGAGGCTTTGAGCAACCTGGTCTAGTGGAGGGTGTCCCTGCCCATGGCAGGGGGGTTGGAACTAGATGATCTTTAAGGTCCCTGCCAACCCAAACCATTCTATGATAGTATCACTAAAGTGTCTTTGGAAAAGGTCTAGCTTGTACTCAGGTATCTAAAGACCATCATGTTGTGCATATAGAAGAGCTCCATATACATGTACCAACAACCGTAACTTCTACATTTCCCAGTGTTTGACTGTTTGTGCCTAAAGACGACAGTAAGGTAGCAGAAAAATATGAACATTTCCGAAGGGCAACAAAGAAATTGTGCTATCAAAGTTCCTTTCATAAACGGGCATTTCATTCATTGGTACAAATGAAAGATTCTTTACTAGATACAGGAATTTAACAGCTATATTTCTATAATACACATGAAACAGAGCTATTAAACACAATTATACCTGAATATGTGAAGTGCAGTTTTGTGTTCAGAATTACAAACCTACCTGTTTAGATATCTTTAAGTATTCACTCTATCAATTAGCTTCAGGGATGACAATTTCCACTACTATTTCACAATGACTGCACTTAAAGTCGTATCATTTCAGTGAACAAAATAATTCAGTTATAAAAAGTATGCAGTGCAAAATTTTGCTTTACTTACTCAAAGAGCTCTCTGTCCAGCAACGCTGGTAAATCATATTCAACAAGCAATTCATAACTATGCCACAAAATCGCTGCTACACAATGCAAATGGGAAGGAGATGGCATCAGAAGACCATACTCTCTCGTTGAGCTATTTGGACAAATGTAGCTGACCCGGCCACTTTTTTTCATAGCTGCAACTCTTGCGGAATCGCTGACCCATTTCAGCAATGCTTGAATTCTGGAAGGCAAGATGATGTAGTACATTATAAAGGGTCAAAGAAGCACTCAAAACCAAATTAGGTGGCTGTCTTTTAGTAATCTGATTTACACACTTATTTTCTCCTTTGAAGTAAAGTTCAAGAGTAAGCTCCAACTATTTCTTCTCAAGACTTAGATCACTAACAGGGGAAAAATGAATTAAAACCACTTATCTTGGACAGACAAATGTACGCTTTCTTGCTAGACAGGAAGAAAATATAGCAGGTATTTGAGTATTTGAGAGAAAACTCAGTTGAACACTAGAAGTTTTTTTAGATTTGTAAGAGTAAAAAAGAGGGACAGCATTCTCTGCAAAAGATGCAAAGAGCTAGGAGGGAAAGCTTCTTTAGGTTTCTGCACTTTCAGGCTATCTCATAACAGATTTTTTAAAATCTGGTTTTGTGCAGTAACATCAAGCCACTATTTAGGAGATTATTTTTGTATACATTTCCACATGACAATCCAAATAGCATTACCTATCTTTTGTTCCAGGGTCTTGAGTTGTTCCAAGCTGATAAAGAATGTCTATTGTGGAGTCAGAAGAGAGACCATTTAATCTTCCAAACAGTAAAGGGCTATTCAGATCTTGCCGCATTCAAAAAAAAAAAAAAAAAAAGGAAGGGAAATAATAGAAGTACTTATATATGTATTTTTTAAAAGTACTAATGAAATTATTACAGAATTGCAACATTAACATTGAATTGGGTTTTGCCATTAAAATAAGGATGCAATTCTTATACACACCACTGTCTCAAAACTGTACATTTTGTATGTTCAATGCAATGTTCAGCCTTTAAAAGGAAAAATCATTGCAACATTCATCAGACACAGGACTTAAAGATTTAACTAGCACGATTTTCTTCAACATATTCCAAAAAGATGTAACTAATTCCAATAGAGCTGTCAAACCTCATGCTTCACAGAAGCAAACATTTACTTCATAATGGAAGCTTATTTAACTCCAATTTCCATCAATGGGACTAAGGCCGATGATTTCCTCAGATTATTTCCTATTCATCTTCTCCTTCCTGTCTTCATCTCCTGCCCTGTAGGAAACTACTCTCCTATCTAACAGCATTCCAGGAAAAAACAGTAGGCTACACTGAAACACTAACTTGTGGCCAAATAAGTCATGAAAGCCATTTTGAGAAGAGTGCTTTCTGTCAGTGTCAGTAACTTCAAAATGGGAAAAATAAGAATTCAGTTTTCTTTCATTTAAAAGCCACAAAACAGCAAAGCAAAGTGGTATGGAATTGTAAATAAAAAACCTCCAGTGCATTAACAGAAGAGCTACTGCAAAATTTCATTGTGGGACACAGATTAGTAGTTCAAGTGTCTTGATTATATACCTCTACCTGTAAATATTTTCAACATTTAGTGCTACTCAGAATTTATACTGTCCCACAGACTATTACTGCCCAAATATTGCTGCACTTGTTTTCCTTAACACTACTCATGGATGGTCTTTATTTTGAAACATCTAGACATAGATCCATGGTAAGATGCTCACACAATATATTGCACGTTCCGCTCTCATGTCTCCAAAACATTCACCTAAACATCTCTTCTACACAAAAATCAAAACAACCCTTGTTGCACCGCTTTACTGTTGTTGAACTACCCACATACAAAGACTGTGATACTTAGAAGCATAACAAAGTACAACGGCAAGTTCTAGCAATCCAAATTCAGAATCAGAAAGTAACATGCAAATATACTATATTTGTACATTTATACAATCAATGTTTTTAAGCAACAACTGAAAAGAAAAACATTGCACTCACCTGCAGGATCGCTCCCTGATGCCGAGCAGTTTCTTAGAAGAATGTCAATCAATTTTAGGCCTATTCTGGTGGACTGAAGCCCAATTTTTACAAGCACAGCCTCAATGTTGGGAGAATGCATACCACAGTAAGGTGACATGAGTAAAGCAGCACATGTCTGCAACAGATTAGCAGTGGGTGCTGCAGCACTAGCCATCATTCCTTCTAAATCACTTATGTGAGTGAGGCAGTGGTGTAATAATCTTAACCATCCAATACTGAAAAGGAAAACATGAAAATGAGCTAATGTATAATTTTCTTATTATTTTATTTTTCATTTATATATAAGTACCTGTATTAGATTCTACGACAAGTACCACAGAAAACTGCTGCGACATGATCAGACCTCATCTGAGAAAAGCAAATTAAAGTGCTAAATTTAAGACCACAATGCATTAGCAATGCTGTTGTAATCACTGGTTTAAGGTTGTAAGAAAGGCAGGGTCTGTGGGTAGGAAGTGAAGAGCCTGCAAGTTTTATTACAAAGGGTCTGAAGATTTCTTGATTCACATACCTATTTCTTCCAATAGGGGCAACCTACTGGGGGGGGAAGGTATTTATATAGGTGGAAGGTAGTGGGGGAGGGCATGTTGGGTTTTTTGGTGTTGGGTTTTTTTTACATTAAAAGGAGCTGGCCAAAACATAAATGTGAAACATGAAACAGCACACTACCTCACTTAGGCACCATTGGATTTATTAATATTTAAGGTCAAGTTTCTGCAATAGTGGTTGAAATTATACACCTGCACAGCTTCCCTGACATAACAAACTTTTAGGGTCATACACATCTACAACAGATTACAGTGAACCTTAGAGAACCTGATTTTAAAAGTACTCAGAAAAAGTGCAGAAATAAAAAATTTGTTAGTCACTGCATTTCCCTCATGTCTCTCTCATTCTTTAACAATATCATTCAGTATTCCTTTTAATAATAAAAGCTTGAAAAGTAAACTTATTGTCATTAAATCAATGTGGAAGCATATTAAACTAGACTTTATTTATAAAAAATATTCTACAATGCTGTTTAAACAAGGTGGCAATCTGAGCTGCATGTGAAATAAATGGTATCATTTCACTGAAAAGTTCTGAACTATGAGGTTAACTCATTTTCACAGCTAACCTTATAGTTCAAAAAAAAGGTAAACGTGCATATAGATCTTAAATGAAGTTTACACTTTTATTTTAGGAATAATTTACTCCTAAATATTTATCATTTTAGAAAAGAGCAAGTTTTCTGTTGTGTCTAAAACAAAATTATAACCAAGTTTATTGAATATATCTATCATATTACTACCAATACTTTATTGAGATACTTATAAAACTAAGCTGAAAGCCACAATCAAACATTTCAAGACACGAAGAATGCACACTGACCTTCTTTCTTTAGATACTGTCTTTAAGATAACCTTTTCTGAAGTACAAATATATCAATAGTATAGTTTGGCTATGAAAATTAGCTTCTCTGCTATTCAAGATCAATTTCAGTTATACAGCTTTTATCAAATATACACTGGACAGTATTCATTTACTCACACTCTCAAAACTTTTCCCAGCAAAAGAAGAAAAGCTTTTAAAACTTTCCCATGCTCTCTTTTCAAATTTATAAACATTTAGGTTGAAAGATGAAATATATCAAAGTGATGATTTTTTACAATTTAGTAAGCTAAATTTCAGAACTAGGATATCTCAAAAGTTCACACATTAAATTAAATTCAAAGTTGGAAAACTTTAACATTTATTTTTTTAAATCCTAAAGGTTTTATTCATTTTTATTTTAAAAATGACTACAAAACTCAAGATGCCACCTAACAAAAAAAAAAAAGCTTTTGAAAAGAAATCTTGCTGATATGCCAGAATCACAACATTCAGTTCCTATTTTGCAAATGTTCGCAAACAGCAATATTAGATACGACTTCCACAAAACACCCCATTGTCCTATTTCTATTCCTGCGCCAATACTTATGTAACTCTGTTGACTTCAGTAAGGATAAGAAATGTGTTGCTATTTCAGTTTGACAACTGTTGACCCATTAAAAACACAGAATGCAACTCTGAATGCTTCCTCGCCTTTGTATTCTTTCACCACTGCAGAGATGAAAGACCCCCTTTTGCATATGCAGATTAAGCATGCTACCAAAAAAGCGGGTATTGCTTATATTTGCCTTCTGTAAAAAAAGGAGAAAAAAAAAAGGAGGCAAGTTTTCTATTTGAAACAGATTCTGTAAATGTTATAACTCAACTACAAAAACAGGTACTCACGAATACAGTTTGCTACTGCAAGATCTGACTCAGAGCGGGAAATATCACTAAAAAAAGACAAAACCATGAACCAGCAGGAACGTGCCTCTGACCACTGAGACTGGAAGCTTACCTTGTTTTAGAGACCTGATCCTCAGAGGGAAGGAATGGATTATTGACGGTGGCAGATGAGGTGTTTCCGAAGGCGGTGAGGCCTAACAGTTTGATTTGAGAGAGGCCTAGTGTACTGGCATCCCGAGGACGATGGAGACGGAGGCAGACAGCTGAGGCAACTTCAGCTTTTACCAGCTGGATTTTTATATATGTGAGACCGCTTGTGATAACGGGAGTTGACAAAGGTAACATATTGACACCATCTGCACTTATTTCAACAGATACTGATGAAGGGCAAGCTACAAAGTAAGATAAGAAGGTTTAATACTATTTAAAAATCTATACTGATTTGAATTTTAAGTGTTAAACATGCATTCCTGTTAAAGATACAGAACAAGATGACTGAAATGATCTTAGGCAAACACTACTACACAGCTGCAGCATTTGACCTGTGCAATGGCATATGTTAAAATGCGTCAGTACTTTGACACACGGTGTATAGAGTTTATTTCAAAGACTTAAGAAGAAGAAAAGTCCTGTCAGTGTAAGTGTCGCATGTTCCCGTAGCAGGGTTATGACAATAAAAGCCAAAAATCTCATGCTTTGTTCCAACTACCATACAAAACCATTTTGCCTGAAGACCCCTGACCAATATCACATTCTCACTAGGGAAAGCTTTGAGCCGTTGACAAGTTTTTTTGGCCTATTTAAAGTTAATGCCACAAAACATGTACTGAGCTAGAAGAAATCAAGCAGAGGCAGGGCCTTCCATTCTCGAGGAAAGCAGAATTAGCAAGCTTTTCAACTTCTTTTACAGGCATTCTTCAAACAACCTGTCAGCTCTAGTTCCTCTGATCACACTCTTTGTACCATTTCTAAATACTACTATCCTTCAAATTTTCAAACCAGCATC
The DNA here is from genome assembly GCF_011004875.1 of Balearica regulorum gibbericeps. Lineage (NCBI taxonomy): Eukaryota > Metazoa > Chordata > Aves > Gruiformes > Gruidae > Balearica > Balearica regulorum. The sequence continues at coordinate 90,824,911 of NC_046186.1, read as the reverse complement.
AATGTCAGTGAATCTACTTACTCGCCAGAGAGGCCAGGTGAGGCTGGATGTGGATCTCCTTGAGCAGCACGGCTGCAGGAAGGTGGATTGTGAGGTCACACCAAGCTTCCTCAGGTAAAAATATGTATGACCATGCAGCAGAGCGAGCTCTTCTGTGGGGAGGAGTAGCCTGTAACAGCACTTCAGCTGGCTGGGCAGTGGGACTGCTTGAGGTGATGGAACCTTCAAAAACAGCACCGTTAACATTGATTATTAATGTTTATTAATAAATCCCAGATTAATTTACAATCTGAACTGTGGAAAACACCTTTTTTTTTTCCCTATCTCACCTGTTTTGGTTTATCAATAACAACCCACGTGTAATAATGACAACTGCAGAGGTATTTTTCTTTTACTCTTAGACTGTTTTACAATAGGCAGTTTACATATCCACCTGCATATGCACGTGCTTGGAAATTTGCTAGGAGACACTTGCTACCAAAGTCTTAAACTTTCTATCAAGAGTTTATTGGAAAAATAAACCAATCAAAAATGTGCAAGTTGAACCATATGCTTAGAACTTAACTTAGATAATTCATACTTAACATAATGAAGGCTTTAAAGGTTTAAATATTGCAATAATAATATGAACAACTTTATAATGGAAGTCTGCAAACCTTTTTCTTTAAAAAGGTTTGTTTCACATGAAAATCTTTTTTTAAAGGCACTAGGAAAAAAAATCCTGACCACAGCAGCCCCTTATTTTTCTAATCTTAGCATGAGTTAAGCACAAAGTAGGAAGATCTTCTAGGCTGTCTTCTTTAGCAAGTTGTATGGCACAACAAGACCAGATTTGCACTGTTCAAACTCCAGGTACTTGGGGTATTTTACTTTACAGCAGCTCTACCCTGGCCCAAGACTGAATGCAGAGTAGTAGCTGGACATCTTTTGACAGACTTTCATCCCAAATGAATCGAGTTCGTCTCTCAGAGAACACTACATGATAAGAATCAGAGTGTAGTAAGTGAGGACACCCAAAAGGTTAATTTCAAAAGCACACTCCTGACAAAGTAAAAAGATAGATGCACTCATAGCAAGCACTTTGCAATTTCTGAGATAAGACATGCAAGAACCTACCACCATACATGCTTAGGATTTTTACTAAAAGTAATCAAGTACTGACATTTGCAGGATTCTTAAATTTACCTTTTCAGAATTTGTGAAGAGCAAGGTAGAAGATTTCTAATGGACTCCTATTCTGCCAAATAAACTTTTTTTTTTTTAAATTTCATTTCATTATTTTTGACACTCTTAAATTTGAATAACAGAACTGCACGGATTTCTCTCGTCCAACAATTTTTCCAGAAATTTTAAAAATAATCCTTTTGTTCTCCCCTCTTGACAGTGAGACACACTGTATGAATACATTCATGGGCTACACTAGGCTAGTGGGCAGCAACAGAAAACATTAAGACACTAGTGGTGAAAAGGAGCCTTTGTAAGATATTAGAGTACATCTACATCTTAAAACACATGCATTTTAGTAATACTGAAACAGCATTGCAATTCTAACAAACGTTCATGCAGGCAACATCGGAGCAATTAGGTGCATGTGGGACAGCAGCAGCAATACCAGCCCCATCCAGCTTCTGCTGCTCTGTTTGACCTAGCTCAGGCTCACTCTGTGTCATTCAGCTTTGCTATGCTTCTGTAACAGCCCCATCAAATCTGATGTGCCTGAAGTGAAGTCAGTGAGTCCTAGTGTGCCTATGGCAGATGGTGGGCTGGAACTGGGTATCCCCTGACCTAGAGAGGAAGGAAGTAGCCCACCTTGATGCATGACTACATCAGATACAGATCACTCCCTTTCCTTCCTTCCCCTATCCACAAAGGTCTTACTATCTGTGGAGCAGGGGCTACCTTCCTCCACCAACATCATCTTGAAACACCAGCAACCCCTCTGTTTAGGAGATTTAATAGTATTGCAACATTTGACACTATCACAAGATTTCTTGTTAAAAACTTGATACAGATTCAAATGACCAGTGGATACTAATATAAGAGAAAGAAGTATTACTCACCCAAAGGCGCAAAATTGTGAATTCCTTCTGCGTTATCAGGCTCAGAAGCTAGCACCCTAGCTTTCAAACTGCTGTCTGTTGCTTTGGTGGGACCAGAGTCAAGAAATTTCATAATAGTCGAAACCATACTTCTCGCTGTGTTAACAATAGCTCTTGTGCTTGTTACCATGTTGTTACAAATAAGCTGAACACCACCTGTGTATAATGTGGGCAGGAGGGCGGAAAAAACAACACCTTTCAGATTCTAAGCAAGCAAAGGCCTATTTAGTAAGTTTGCTCCTCCAGGCACATATCTGTATTCCTTAAGTGCCAAAAAATTTTTTTACAATAAACCTTTTACTTGACGCAGCTAAAGAAAAGATATCCTTACCCATATCATGGAAGGCCTTCAGTGCCTCACTTGTATCCAACACTCGTAAAATGAACCAGAGCAGTGGCTCAGATAACTGACAAGTGGCGAGAGAACCCTAGAAGTTAAGAAATACATAGTTTCATGCAAAATTAATATGACAGAAATATTCATTAGTATCCCCTACTAGCAGGCAAAAATTCCAGAGAGGAAATGCCACCATAATTTACTGCAAAATAACAGTATCATGCTCCATATGGTTCACTCCTACGTAGCAGAAGTCTTTGTGATAAGGAAAAGATCAAACTACCAGGGTAAGCAGCTGAAGGGAAATAAGAATACCTACTAATATGAACACAATAAATGTGCTTCCCACCTGAACATAACAACACATTCAATCTATCTTCAAGCTTTTAGCCAGGAACATTTAGGGGAATGTCAAAATGTCCTTACAGAGACTCACACTCTCCATCTACCATGGGCAATGGAGAGAGGCTTCCTAACTTCAGCACCAAAGTTCAGTGAGATGAAGATGAAAAATGTTAACATTTCTTTTACGTAGCACTAGTTCAGTTTTCTGAGCTTATTATAGATTACAGTATCAACTAAGCTATAATTCACTTGAAGCACAGCAGACAGACCTAAGGGAACTTACCTGTCTTCCCATGTACCCACAGGCCATGTAGGTAAGAATTGGCTGAAGCATGACTTGCACTGTTGTTGCTTTTTTACTAAGTGTTGTCAGGATAGTGAACAACCCATCGCCAACTGATATTGCATCCAAGCCACCGTGAAAGTTTTCGTGCTTAGTGAGATGTAAGCCACTTGCACCTTAGTGAAAACAGAAACAGTTCAAAGGTCAGAAGTTGAGACCTAAGAAACCATTACAGCACATAAGAGAACTCAAGGATATTTAAATTTCTTTTAGTTAAATGTTCACATGGATTTTACAAACTACAAATGGGCCACTTTTCAGGATCATATAAATTACTATTAGTGTTCCTAGATAGATCCTACCTTCTTTACAGTATAAATAGGAAGACTTGACCCAGGAAGTCAGGGAATTTAAATCCAATTTAGGTAAGACCATACAAACGACTGTAATTAGTGAAGGAGACAGATTAAGAACTACAAGGATTGGAATCACTCCTAGCCAGAAGCAACTAACAAGTATTTAAGATTTTTTTCAGGTAAGTGCACTTGTGCAGCCAAAAAGCCCCAAAACCATTTAACATATATATATTTCTGTCAGAAATACCTCTCCCAGAATTCTGCTTCTCAGTGTAACAGCTCAGGATTTATTAATGAGGATTTACTGAATATCAACATTCAGCAATATTGATTACACACTGCTGAAATTGAGGATAGAAAGCAAAAGAATAGTCTTCCCAAGGAAGAGTTTACGTCTATAAATACAACTGTCTTACAAAGCATATCACATCAATCTGGAAGAGCTTTTAAAAGTGGTTTTAGATTTGAGTCGGGGGAATGGATGGAATAATCCCGTTCCATTTACAGAAAGTGGATTTATACTAACAAATAATAAAAAATAATGTGGAGCATGCTTTAGAGAAACACTCCAGCAGGAGAAGTGACAGCTGTAGTACTTTAATCACCTTCAAGCTATCAAGAAAGAAAATATTGATAAGCACGGGATACATGGAGACAGACAAGGAAGGTCTTAAGACTCAGTCTCTGCATGGTCTAGAAAAGTTAAGTAGAATGAATGAATGAATGACGGAGCTGAAGCCAACTAAGGTGGCTGTGAAGACTTTGAGACAAGGAGAAGGTAGGATAGGGAGGGTAATATTGTAACTTGTATGATTTTCATAGTCTGTCAATGACAAAGTATAAAAACCTAATGAAATAAATAGACAAAATGGTCATAAAAGAAAAATCCGACAAATGTTTTAACTTCATGTGACAAGCAAATTACTCAAGGCCATCCTGGTCCCCAACCAGCTGGCTCACCAGGTGCAGTAAATTATTAGCATAAATTTTGACACCAGAGCCACTACCTATCAGTACACATCTGCAGATATCATCTTGTTTATCTTTTCTGGGTAGCTAGCATGCTGCACTAGCTATTCCATGTTTACTATCATATGCTGATAACTGACTTCTGAATCATACATAACCTTGGCTGCAGTCTTGGAGAAATGTTTTGCTCATTGGAATTGTCTGGAGAGAGCTTAATACAGTTCTTCATGAAGGAACTAAAACCACAAATAGCTGTGTTCTATCTTCCCAAAATACACATACAAATTAGTTTCAATAATCTATATTGAAAGACCTTGGGAGGAACAATCCACTGAAGGGATCAGCTGGCCCAATATCCTGAATTCAATGAAAAATGTTTTGAAACAACAGTATCTTTCCAAATTGCCTTTTAAAAAATGCAAAACAACTGCTGGACAAAAATCAGTGGTTCAGAAAGACATCAAAGTTGAGGAGAAGAATTTTTGAATTTCACCCCAAAGAAACACATATTGAGCACAAACTATCATTCCCAGAACAAACTACTTTCAGTGTTCATAGCGTATTTGCAATATGACACCAACTACCCAGAGTAAAGGAGGAGACATTCTGGAATTAATTTCGGGAAGGTTCCAACAGCGCAATCCAGGCTTGTCAAATCCTGCCTGCAGTTTAATTTGACTACTGGAGGCTTCTACTTTTTCCTCAATTGCTTTTATGCCAAAATGAACCACTGGTCTAACATTCATGTGCTCTCATTCAAAAAGTATACTGTCTTCTGATAATAGCACTGGTTAACAGTTTCACATCTGCTTACAAGACACTAACACAGAAAAGGCCAGGAACTTTCTTCGAAACAAGAATTGCTATAAGGAGAACAAAATTTTACTATTATGCCTGAAATGGAGTGCAAACTCTTTGCCTATCCTCCTGCAAAATGTTTTTCCAGTTTTGCGCATGCAGTAACATTCATGGTATTTCAGTCAGCAGTTTAATTTGTGCAAATAAACTCTATGCTATCATTACAGCTCATAAGCAAGTCACAAAGACAATCTCTCTGAGAAAATGCACCTTAGGTACATGTCTGACCAACAGCAATTTTGCTGTTCAAAACATCATCAGCTTCCCCACTTGTTCACAGCAGGAAGATCCCACCCACAAATGGAACTGGAACTCCCAGAACATGATGTTAACGAGATTACTGGTAAAACAGAGGAATAGAAAAGTTTACATATTCTGTGCAAGGGCCACAATTGTAATTTGTCTTTTTCAGAAATTATTAAAAAAAAAAAAAAAAGGAAAATAATGCAATACATAGAGAACAATTGAGGTAACGTGTCTACAGTACAAACTGCAGAGGCATGTGATGGCCTCTATGTGAAACCCAGGAAATTCCATTTAAACATAAGGGCTTTTCTACTTAGAATGATTTAACATTGTAACAGGTTGCCCAGAGCTGTTGTGGAGTTTCCACCCTTGGGGAACTAAAAACCCAACTGGACGAGGTACTGAGCAACCTGCTCTATGAGGCAGGCTCTGAGTTCACCCTTTCTGCAGGACTAGTTGGACTAGACAATCTCCAGAGGCCCTTTTCAACACTGACCATTCTGAGATTCAGCAAATTCAAATGTCAAATGCATTCCTGTTTGGTTTTAATTACTGTCTCCCACCTCATAGTAGGTTTTTTTTCCACATACCTGTCTGCTCCTTTCACTTCCTATCAGGCTCTTCTTTCCTGTCATTTCTGTGACACAGTCTTTCATGTATACAGCCAATTTATGAGTTTGTAGACGTTTTAAGTGTTTTACCACCCCAAGATCTTCTGTTTTATTTACAAAATACCTACCAATAATCATTGCCATAGCGCTGCTGTTACACTGGCCAAGCGCAGACAAAATCTGGCTCATAATTTGCTGGTTGGCTAACACCAAGTCTGCCACATATGCAGTTGATCCTTGAGTATTAGCATTGTTTCCATTGCCATCTTTGCCTCCTGAAACCTTTTCTTCATCAGACACGCTGTCTGTAGTACTGCTTGCTACTGGAACACGGGCACTATATTCTCGGTTACTGGAAAGCGGCAGTTGAACTAAAATGTTGACCAGCTTTAACAGATCAAACATAAGTTGATCCCTTGTCATTTCTCCACAAACTGCTTTGGCATCACCTGGACGGATAATATTGGCAAAAAGCCCTCCAAAACACGCTCGAGCACCCACAGAGCTGTCTGAGCCGCTGCGAGACATCACTTTGTCCGAACACGTAATGTAATGATGGACAAGGAAGGTTATAGACTCAATTACTGCAGAAATAGTGCTAACTGATACAACTTCAAAATTCTGTTCCAGTGTAAATTCCAAGAGTTTCACTTGTGCATCCAAGGGTCCCTGGCCCGTCTGGAAAGCACCCCTGAAAGAAAAAAAAATCAATATATTTCACTCTTCAATATTAACAAGTTAAAGAGGTTTTGTTGTTGGTTTTCTGGTTTTTTTCTTTCTTGATTTTTAAGAATCAAAAAACACACCAGACTTTTAATAAATAAAAATCCAGCCATTTTCAGAAATGCATGTTAAAGCACAATCTGATCTTTCAAAGAAATCAAGCATTCGTAACTGTTTAATATACTGGTCATTACAGAGCCTGTAGAACCTGCTCATGCTATCACTTTCCCGATACCACTAAGGATACAAGTTTCCTTTGAAAAATTTTAGGATCCACCTTTTTTTTAATCATTCAGTTAGCTTTGTAAGTGTAGGCTTGGAATACAGTCCTGTTCAGTTGTGAGTGAAAAGTTTGGTATATTTACAGGGAAACTTCATGGGAAGAAGTCGTCTAATACTTTAATATCATTAGGATTATTTGTTTTCTAACAGCAAATTATGATTATTTTGTTTCTTCCCATGTTCTGATTTGTTTGGGGGGGGGCGCGTGCGGGGGTGTTTTCCCCTTTTTTCACCTGAGGTAGAAGACAAACAGTCAGGTTTTAGCTATCTAAATAGTCACTACACATAAGACCATCAGAAGGTACTCAAACTAGCACAGGTTGGTGCTTGTCAGTTGATTGCTTGAAGGATCTCTTTTAGGAGTAAGTTTATTTTCCCAATTACTTTTACACATATACTGGTGGACTACAAAATGAACCTTCTGAATCAGTACATTTAAACTAACTCTTGAACATCCTAACTCTTGAAGTGTTAGTTACTGATTTTTTATATATTTCTCCGTATGTTTTGACATTGATTAATCTTACTATAACTTCTAAATTTAAATACAGAACGAAACAGTTTATAGAATCAGCCCTGAAGAAAATATTTGTCATTTAATTAGTTCTAACAGTAAAACACTGCTTGTCTTCACAATCAATCTTACGCTTTGATCAGACATGGTATACTTCAATATTTACCTGAGGTTTTAGAAATAACCATCTAAACCCTTTTCTGGTGCTTTGCTTCCATTTTATGACATTTCAGTCCCACCTTTGCTTTGTCTCCAAAAAAAAAAAAATCTAACACATTTCAAAACCTATCCTTTCAGTGGTCTCATCAGCTTATTTCAAATAAATTATGGCATGCAGCTATGCATTCCAAGACTTACTGTGAACTAATGATTTTATTGTATTATGACATTTCTTGTATAAGTGACTGATTATCAATGTAGCCTGGTAAACAGCACCCATTCAATTTAAGTTACTATGGTAAAATCTCTTAAGAGAAGGCCAGAACTGTTTGCTGTAGGATTAAAGAATAGCTAACACCAAAGCGCCACCTACTGGGAAGCCAGAAACTAAGAAAGCTCATTCCTAATCATACGAAGCCTTTGTCTGAGGATGAGCAAAACAATACCAGAAATAAATGATAATTCCTAATGTACTTCAGGCCAAACAATTAGCACATTTCTGGTGTACTACTGTATACACAACAGTCTAGTGCCCACTGACCTAAGCCTTGAAGAAGTAGAGCTGTAAAAGACAAGCCATAAGCTCTTATCTCTCCCCTGCCCAGTGGCACTCCTCTACACTAGTGGGGAGACAAGACATCAGTAGGCCCCCGAAGAACAGTGGGGCAGTGGAGGTTTTCCACTGTCAGGTGAGGAGGAGAGGAATAGAAAGACAAAGCAATAAATATGCATATTACTTAAATAGGATTATACAATCTCACATTTCATTCTACCATGTTATAAAAGCCATCCGTATTATTTTCACAATCTATGAATAATTCCTAGAATCTTTCATTAATTCAGGGCTCAGAATACTACTTCTCTTTTTAATAGGTGCTCTTATTTTAGGGATTACTTTAACAAGGCCTAAATCTTAGCTCTAGATGAAAGTCAGTCCAACCGTTTAGTTCTTCTATTCACTATCCCTCACACACGGACGACGCCTGTCTGTGGATTCCAGTTGCACTCTTCCACGTGCCAGAAGCAGCCCAGACCCTGCTGGTAGTGCTGCCGCAACACCCAAGATCTCCATCTATACATACCTTGACAGCATGACAAGGTGGGACACAGACGTCTTAGCTGTGATTCACACTCGCCCAGATTTTAAAGACAAAGAGGGCATGAAAGGAAAAAAAAATAGTTAAGATTTACCTTTCTGTTGAAAGTATATGTATTAACTTCAATAAAAATTCACTGAACATCTGAGGACAAGTTGAAGAAAGGTGCACTTGTAACCGAGTAAGAAATTCTTGCATAGCTTGTGTCGCTGTTGGCCCAACCTAGAGGGAAAGGCATTTTAATAAGTATTATATAAATCTGAAATGTCTTCAAGAACATTAAGTAGTATCTAACAAGAATATTTTCTAAGAACAGAAAAATATCATGTAGCTTAACTTGCTGTCTGAAAAAATTTACAGGGTTTTCACAGGAGAACCATTCCATATTGATTTATATTCTGTGTTTTTCTACTACTAAACATGAGTAAAAAGCAAATAATTCAGTTCTTTCCCTAAGACTCAATTTGGAGCTTGAGACTTTATCTTTTTGGCAATGCAAACTACACTTCACACAGAATACATTTCTGTGCTAATCTGAATGTCTTTTCACAAACTAGACATTTACATATAAGTGCTTTAAATTAATGGCACTGTGTAATTTTTAAGTTCTGGAAAAGACTATGCATTTTCTAAAAATTTTTCTGGGAAATACCAGGTGTTTTCTGTCTCCTAAACTAAGTGTTTCTGAGACTCCTGTCAAACATTACATACAATTAAGTTAACTTGGGCTTTTTTAAAATCACTATTCACAGATGTTTCGAAAACTGCAAAAAGCAAAAAAAAACATTAGTTGAAATCAGGAGAAACAGTATACCTGAATTCAGAAAACACGCAGAAAATAAAAGTATGATTTTAATTCTGGAATTATTAGGTATTTAAACTTAATCTTCATTAGCATATTTATCCCAACCCAACAAGATTTCAGGAAACTAACTGAACTCTATTGCATTTTTCATGTGTGCAACTAGGAATCCTAACATGGAACACATTCACTGACATATTGCAGGGCATTATCTCCCTGTGGCAGGTCTCCAGATAGTTGTAAAAATGTACAATCACTACTCAGAGTGTGTCACCAACACGAACTTCCCAATGGCTGCTCATCAGAGCCAACTAAGACTATAACCAAAAAAAGAAACAAGTCAAGGATATAATACATTATGAATAATACATATTATATATGTATTATACATGTGTATATATATACATATATACATATTATATATGTATATATACATATATTCATGTGAAGTGTATTGAAATGCTATTACAAAGAGGTTGTTTTCTTATTTTAATTGCTAGTTACCTGTGGACTGTGTTGATTTGTTCCATGAGGATTAGTGCCGGAAAGAAATTTCACTAACACATGAATGAGGTTTGAATCTGACACCAACAATTGGGCAGTACTTTCCTGAGCTCCAATGGCACTGCTTGGACCAGCTTAAAAATAAAGACATAAAAATTAAATCTGTAATCTTAAGCACTAAGTGTAAATCAAACATTTATATTGCATATCCCTTATAATTATTTCATGATGTGTAAATATTCTCAGCAAAATCAGCTACTGAAACCTGCTTACTCAGGACTACAATTTTGAGTGTAGAGTTTTTGATTAAGCACAGATATAAACCCCCAAAACTGTTCCACCAGTGTTCCAAGCTTGTTAAGGCAGTATTCCTGGAAGTAGAGCTTCATTTTGTAGAAGCAATATATACAGACATTTTGATTTGTTTCTCTTTGCTAGTCCAACACTTTAATAAGGCTTAAGTGCATTTGTTAGTTTGTCAGACAGAGACCGCATGTTCTATTATCCTGTAAACAATCAAGATATTTTTGTCCTTGACACATTCAGAGACTTCTCATCACCGACCAAAACTGTAGGGAGCTTAATAGACAAGAACTTTGCAGACCAGAATTAGAATGAAAATACACCCTTCAATGATCAAACAAATGAGCTTTATTGAATGTGAAGTCTTGCTCCTTCAGCAGTAGTATACTGAATCAATTCAAAACACAACTTGAAAAAAGCTTAGCCTACTGAATAAAAATACATATTTTTAGAATATTACATGTATCTAAATGAAGTTATAGGTTATTACATGCTGAAGTTGTGATCTCTTTCAGGCTATCTCATCATATATAAGAGATTAAATCAAGAGGAAATGATGCTCTGGTGTGAGAGCTTGGCTGGCATCCCTTTGCATTCCAAGATAAGAGTCTTAATTAGGGAGGCTGCTAAAAGAACCAAATCCTGAACTACTTACTAATCATTCTGTTTACCAGAGTCTTCATAATTCATAAGAATTTCCTTAAATGAAGGAGGGTTAAACTAAAGATCTCAACCAGGAGGGAAACGTCTCCGTGAAAAACAGAATTAAACCCTGACTGCTTCCATCTCTGTTGAAAAGCTTTCAGAGCAATGAAATAAAAATAGCATCGGAAAGACACTTGCTATGAGAAGAAATCCTTATGGGAAGATGGAAGGAGAAGATAATTCGCAGTTAAGTTTTCCCTTTATCAAATGCCATTTTATTCTCAAACTATAAACAGATTTCTTGCTTTAGATGAATGCAGAAAACTACCACTGAAAGTAGTTCTTGTACAGCAATACAAACCATTCTGCATTGATTTCTCAACATTAGTAGTGAAACAAGCCAGTATGGCTACGAGTGATGGCATGGCAATAGCCAAGAAAGCATCTCACAGCATTCCAGTTCCATTGTATTGTAGACAATAAGACTGCTCCAGTTTACATTTGATAGCGCAAAAGATGAAAAGGCTAGGTCTTGTCTGGGTGGGGGACAAGTCTGTAAAAAGCAAGCACACAGTTTCACAGGTTCTCTGAAAGAAAAACTGAACATTTCAGAACAACTGAGAAGCCTTCCGTTGCAGGATGTGCCTTGGAAACACCAGTCTGGGTGCACTGATAAAGTTTATTTTCCATTGCTGAATCTGCACCCCTGAACATTTACTGAAGTAAAACATACAATATGCTGATTTTCCCTCTAAGAAAACTAGGTATGTAGGTTGTAGTTGTTGTTGCGGGGGGAGGGGGGTTGGTTGGTTGTTTTTTGGGGGTGTTTCTGAGTATGTCATGATACAAGTTAAAAATGAAAATAACACTCAGGTCACTAAAAGCACTAACTTTCTAAGCACATAGCTCTTGCACGTATAACTAGACCTGTCATATTACTGCATTTTGGGTTGGGTTTTTTTTTTTCTGAAAAAAGTTCCACTTACAATCTATTTTAAAATTTAAGATAAATCACTATCAGTAAAGTTACATTCAACTGCAGCTGACATAACTAATCAAAATGAGAAGTTAATCTGAATTTGGTTATTCTGTTTTTCATAGTTTTCTGTAACTTTTCATTGTTTCTATGTAACTGCAGCATTTAAACTTTGTGTATAACTTCAGTTTAAAGCTAGATGTCCCTTGAGTTTGTCCAAAAGTACCACGTATCCAAATTAATTTCAAAAATAAGTGTACAAAGCACCCAGAATGTTTATATTTTTATTTGAAAAATGGACATACTTTTGTACTTTCCTGCATTCCTGAATGCTACCTTCACAGACAGAAGGTATTTCATTTTCTTCAGAGAACTTGAATCACCTATGACGTCTATAACAATCATTGTGACAAGCAACATTGCTATTCAATGTTGTTCTTTTTTGAAAAAGAAAACAAAATGAAACAAACTCTCCATTGAAACTACAGCTTTTAGAATATGTATGCTTGCATTTTTCTCAACAGGGCACATTTGGGGTGTGGCTTCAAGTCATTTGATTTATTCACTTGGTGTTTCTTTGAAAGGTAACATTATTTTAAAAACCCCAGCTTTTTCCTGCTGTGTTCACCTTTACTTGTTAGGTCTGTACTGTAAATACTTAATTAAATCTGGCTATTTGTGAAGATGTTACATCTTAATACAAGCAGATGTTACATTAGAACTTCCCTGGATTTGACAGTCCCAGCCCATCTCCTCTTGATGGGCAGTAGCCAAGTCCGCATGCTAACCCTCAACTCATTTCCTTCCAGGATTAGAAGGCTCCATAGTTCTACTGTTTCATGATAGGGTTGATGCCATAACTGAATAAATACATCTTCATTACTTCCTATGTTATTTTATTTATCTATTTTATATTGAACAGCTGAAAATATCACTACAATACAAAACCCCACTTTTTTTCTACATTATATTTGTAGTCTGACATGTTTTGTTTGACATTCGAACTCAGAGTTCACAATGCCTCTACATTATCCGCTTTGTCAGGGAGCGTTTAAGCTCAAAACACTGCTCTCAAACAATATTCCTGGTGACAACAATAACAGATAAGCAAAAGGGCATGTGAAGAGAGCATGAATAGTTCTTGGTAAAGGAACAGATGAGTAAATGCATTATGAGAAGGATTTGACAGATGACAGCTGTTTACTTTAGAGCAACTGTAGCTCTGAGAAATTTTTCTTAGCCGGGTGTCACTGTAGATTTGCTTGTACCCACCTTCCTTTACATGGCATTAAATGGTTCTAGATGTCACCCATCAAATACTGATTTTAAACACCACCCTGGCAAAATTTGTCCCTGGATCGTGTAACCAATTAAAGTCATTATTCTGAAAAGAAACGGTGAGGCTATTGGGTTTATCCCTGAAAAATATCTTGCACTCCTCAGATAAAGAGTTCCTGAAGCACAGAAGTTACACAGCCTGAGCTGTCATTCTGAAGACATTTATTAGCACATAATGGCATAATGAAATAAGATTTTTCTGACCATGAACTGACTTGCTCTAGACAGTGGTTGCTCATAAAATCCCAACATAAGACAGTTCCCGAAAAGAATCTGCCCTATAATCATGTGGGTAAAAAAAAAAACCCAACTAAAAAGCCTTGATTACTACCAGAAAGATCTAGGGTTTTAGAAAAATAACTGAGAAACAGTTCTGAAAGTAACATCTAGATGAGATCTCTAGAATCACCTCATTTCTCATGATGAGATCTTCTAATTCATTGATGTCTTGATGAAATGGTGACCAAAACTGTTAGTCTTCAAGAGTACAACAGTTCAGAAGTAAATTCAAAGAGACTACCCATAAAATGCAAATGACCCAAGAACCTTAACTAGAATGTATGGACAAATATATGAAAAAGCACTGCCCTCTCCACACCCACTCCACCCCTTTGGTTTTCCTTGCATTTCCTTTCTTCTTTTTAAATGAAGGACTGAGGAAAACAGAATGGCTGAATGTGAACATATGTATCAAACGGCAATAATGAATTTCAACTAAATAAGGCAATTTAAGCAGGAGGTTCTCTGAGAAGGCTTTGAGATCCAATGGTTTAGAAAAGTAGTGATACTGGGATTTTCTCCGTGCTAAAATGCCCACCTGCAAAAAAGAGTTCAGTGTAGCTGCATCTATGAGTGGTTACACCTCTAAGTAGTTTTCTAATTTTTGAAAGAGCAAATATGATTATCTAATGAGGATTATGTCAAGAAGAGGTGCCTTCTTGCTTTATTTAAAAGACTTATTGCATCTGAAGAGGTTTACTATATCTGAAATCATCTGAATAAAATATTTTTGGTAGTATTTTTTTCATCAGTGATGATACTCTGCAAATGCATGCATTTGGGGACTTCTTGTAGTGTGGGTAGGCTATTAAAAGGGGAAAAGAACCTCCTTTTATAACCACACATTTTAGCAAGACTAACTTAAATTATTCTCAATGAATTGACGTCTTAGTGGTTTAAAAATAAATAAGTAAATAAACAAAACTAACCATAACCTGTCTATAAAGTGAAGATATGTGAAGAATTTGTACTTCATAGCTTAAACCATTACAGAATTAAAGAGGATAAAAGAGAAACTTGACTCCAAAGCAAGCTGACATGTCACATTTCACCAGTCTCAGGAACAACTTTTCTTTAAATTGTTCACTCTCTACTGGCTGCATGTATTTGAAAAAACCCCAAATCCTATCTCTTCTGGAAAGCTTGATCTTGAAAATTGTAAGTTGATGAGAACTCCTGTGAGATACAGTCTGTAATGGCTTAAGAGACTATTATTAGTCCCAGTTCTGAACTAAAGCACACAGAAACCAAAATAATTGACTGGAGAAGTGCTCTGATGGATCCCACCTTCAACTGTCCAGAAATGAACAGAGATTATTTCACTTCTTAAATGTGACAACTCAGTGCCATCAAGACAGAATATTATCTTGCATTATTAGCTGCTGAGGAATCCTGAGACAGAAGTGATCTGATGGGTGATTAAAATTATTTAGCTCCTGGTTCTGTCAACGAGTACGGCAAAAGGGACAGTTAATCCACATATACGTATAAAAGGAGACACACCTTCAACCTTTTTCTTTACCCTCCAGCAAGCTTGCACCTCCAATCCTTTCCAACTCAACCCCAGCCTCGGGCTCACAATCCTATATACACAAAAATCCACAACCACATTCATATGCTGAAGTGTGCCTGCAATGAGTCACAGGGGTTGCTTCTCAGCAGCTTTTCGTTCACATTCTCACTTGCTGCTCTCAGGCAGTTGCCTAAGAAACTCCTGCAAACACACAGCTGCCTGTCTGTCAGAGCACAACATGGAGCCTCATAACACTTGGAAGAGATTTTCATATGGTCCTGGTGGTACACACAGCATAATTTTTGGAAATCGCTAGTGTACAGTTGCAAATTGGAGTGTTGAAAATACATATGGGTGTTAACTGCAGGCACTGTTATCCTACAAATCAGGCCATGTACTATTCTCAAATACCACAAATAAGATTGACATCTCAGTTTGAGAATATCAATTAACTCTCTTCCATTAGTTTATTCACAGCTCTACTGCTTCACCTAATAGCAAAAATTTCAGCAGATTTTTGTGAGACTGATCTCTAAATACCATCACAGAAAAGGGCCAAAAAGTGAAAACCTGAAGAAAAAAGTGCATCCCAAGGACAATGATTTGAAATAGCACATATGAAAAAAAGATTCATAAGCATCTTTGAGGAAAACGGTGGGGAATAGCTGTGTCATCATATGATGGCAAATTGCTTCATAGAAGTGTGATCTTTAGGTGGCTCTGAGTTTCTTTCTTCTGCAACTACTGTCTTTAGTCATATGCTTGGAGAGAAAACACAATTTAAAAGAGCTCTGACTCAGTCTAACATTTAGGTTTTAAAAGATTCCAGTCTCCAAGTTCTTACTATTTGGTCTTCTTTAGCCTTGAGGACAAGGCCACAAAAGCATTCCTCACGACAGCTGCCCTATGATAGTAAGCCATTTAGAAGCTTAATTTCTTCATTTTAAAATTACATCCTTTAATGTCTACCAGTCTTGTGGTAAAATCTCATTCAAAAGGGAGATTATTTTTAGTGTGCTATGGAGCAACATACAGAATGTGAGATAGTCTGGTGTGCATAGGAAAACGAAATTAAACGAATGGGCTGGATTTCTTTTTTCACGGATTCAGCTTCTAGGGTCTTATTTTGAGATAGTTAACATAAGCAATGACTAGTACCTGCATATTTACAAAAATATTCCTACTGCATCAGAAAAACATGATTCTCAGAGTGCCTTAATCCTTCCTCTCTGCTACTACTTCCCATAGTATAAAGCTAATTCCCAAGGATTTATAATGTTTTCTTTTACCACTAGGGTTTCAGTTTCCATGTTACAAGCAATTCAAGGAGACCACTCTTGAAAAGCCTGAAGTTACGAAGAACCAACAAAACTACTTGTATGACAAAGGGAAAGCTCTGGTAGTCTTTCGGATGGGAATCATTTGATGGAATAGGAATCAACGCTCATCTGTACATCACTAAAACAGGCAACATAAAAAAACCCAAACAACATCCGAACAAAACACAACACACACACAACTTACCATTAAGCTGCATATTCGTCATGAGAGTTAGGCTATGAAGCACAAGGCACCATGTCCGGAGTAAGGTATTAGGATACCATGCCAGAACTGACAGGAAACTAGTTACTGAAGCTGTCAAGAAAAACATGTTTTTCCAAGCTTTAGTCTTCAGGGTATTACTATAAATGTGTTGTGTTTACTGTAAGGTGCTATATTTATTATTGTTATTATTGTTTTTGTTGTTGTATTTATTATTTTTTGAAAACTATTGTTCCAGGAAATGAGGAAGAGAAGCCTCACCAACACTTCACAAGAACTGGCCCATGGAACTTTCTACGGTGCCCAAAGCCTGACATCTCAGAAAAAACAATGCAAAGAAACCTCTGGTTTCAAAATGCTCTCATGGAAGTCAGCAGAACAGGTTCACTATAGCAGGCATTTATGTTTTGGACTATCACCACAAAATATCACACATTTTTTAAACTACAAAAATTAATTTATAGAAATAATTCAACATGTCTTTGTACTAGATTAGCAGACGGATGCCAAAAAGTAATAGGGCTTCCTCCCACACTGACTCCTTCGATAATAAAGGGATCATGGGATGGTATACAAGGAGAAGAAATTTGTCACAGAAGAACATACAGGTGCACAGTTCACCTTAGACTAAGAAGTGTCGTTTTAAAAGTCCTCTTGGGATTAATGTTGAATTAAGAACCACGAATTTTACAATTTAATTTCTGAGGCGATTATGCAAGTTCAAGGAACCATCTCTCAAATTACATACTAGCTACACATTTTTCATGTTAAGAAGATAGCGAGCCCAACAGCTCTTTAATAAGAACACAGAAACCATCCCAACATTGATCTTATCAAGAACACTTACATACTTTTTGCTTATTAGCAAAAAATAATTACTTAAAAAAAAAAATCTTATCTTACACATCCTGAAAATTAATTTCCTCTATTTAATGTATTTTACCTTGGTTCAAGGAAATGACAGGTATTCGGTTAGCGTTATAAAGGAAAATATCAGCGCCACTATCTTTACTTCCAGAGGAGCTGGAATTTAGGCTTAATGTGAGCCATAACTGTAAAAGGGATTCAAGCTGAAAAAGAAGGAGAAAAAAACCCACAAAACCCACTATCAGACCAAACTCACATGTTTTTCCAGAACTCCAGAGCATAAAAGCTTATCTGTTTTGGTTTTAAAAGTCATATCTACATTCTCTGGTGCTACCGTTTCACTGATAACACACATACACTCTCCTTTAGTGGATTTGAAGATTCTGATAAACTTAATATTCAAATTAAATTCAACATAACTAGCAAATACTACTTATACATTTTTGTAACTGATTTCTTCTAAATACAGTTAAGTTTCTCTTAAGAAGTTTCTTCAAACTTATGTTAAAAAAAAACCAAACAGCTTTACACACTTTTCAGAAATGCCTGTATCACAACCTTACATCTGTAACACCAGTTTGCATGTAAGCTATTGAAATGTCTCATTATAGTCAAGTGATGTTTACCAGTCAACTGAAATGATTCAAAAGGCCCATTTAATTACTGGGAAACCTCCTTTGCTATCAGAGACACACTGATGCTCGCTCTCAATAACTCCCTTGAGGAAAATAACCGGTTAGATATTTTGGGGGACTATCAAGGTCCTTTACCCCACAAACTCTATTTTAGATGAGATATTTAAAGAACAACTGAGGGATGGAGTCAGCCACCCAATTAAAACATGAAGAGGTAGGCAGGCACCTAACCACTCATATATAGCAAAGACGACATTTCTTTGTATGTATCAATAAGTGTTGCAAAAGCAATGAATTTTTAAAAAGCATACTTCTAATTTTAACATTTAGGATCACTGGATAATTTGGGTTGGAAGACCTCAGAGGTTATCCAGTCCAATCGTCTGCTCAAAGAAGGTCCAGCTAAGATGTCAGACTAGTCGCTTGGGGGTTTATCCAGCTGGGTTTTTAAAACCTCCACAGATAGAGACTGCACACTTGGTGATACTCTTCACTAATAAGCTAACAATTATCTTTCAGTGAACCTACTAACTTGGTTTTAAGTATGAAAACGTACACCCACTTTTTCACCGTAACAAAAAATACCCTATTTGATAAAAGCTTTCAGCAGCTTGTCTATTACATTATTGGTACTGTTGTCCATGACAACTTCATAAGTAATAAAGCACAAAACATAGCAGGTTACTTGCATCTTAAGTAGTAAGAAATAAAGGAAAACAACTTTCAAATTTAGAAACACTATCACAACATTTCAAAGTTCATACTTCTGTACCTGAACATGGTGGACTTGTAGCATGGAAAAGAGTTTGTTGAAGCATGCACTCAGCATAGGTATAGATGACAACTGTACAATCAGCTGGGTATTTTGGTTAGCAGCATGTAATCCTCTTAACAATGAATCATCTGTTCCACTAGGAGATTGGGTTACTAAAAAAAAAACCAACAAAAAAACAAACCAAGAAGTACCATCCCCCATTAATTATTTTGTAAAAGTTGCTAAAAGTAATTTCATATTTATTTTATTGTATTTTATACTTAACGGAAAGACACTTATTTTATAATTTACAAGAACATCTTCAAAGCAGTGTTCAGCTGAGTTGGACTATTGACTACCATACTGTGAAAGGCATACTTGAATGTCAGACATCTCCATCGTCACAAAAAAATGTTTGGCAAGTGAACTCACAGAATCACATTTTCATAGTTCTTGCCAAACAGGTATTATAGGAGCGTCCAGGTAACACTATGGCAAGACAAACAATTGGAACATCTCTTTCATGCATGTAAAACTACTGTAGTCAATAATAAACTTCCAGAAAATAAAGTCTGAGGATGTCACTAAACCTATTCCATCGTCAGATACTCAACTAATGACTGCATGCACATTAAGGTACTGATACAGCTACAAAAAAAGCACACTTTAACAAGACAGGCAGTGCAACTCACTGAAAATATGTTCAAAAGTAAATCGTCATCATGAGTGTTTTTATATCATAAAAGTTACTGAACAGGCAAGTTCAATATTGTATTCAAATATTTTCACTTTCATCACTAAATACGTGAAACTGTCAGAGCAGCTTTCAAACAGCTGAAATTTCACACTGAATGCAAGAATAAAGCTTCACAAAAATAGAAAAGTTAATGTTCACTTTCACCTAGATAGGAAAATGAAAACAATTCCTCCATTGTACTATTATGTACTGTAAAAGGAATCCTGCATACTTGACCAGTTTCACAAAATGTCTTAAATGTATGTGTACACATACTTAAAAAATATGAATAAAGAAGTATCTCTAAAGCTCAGTCTAACAAGCAAATTCAAGTGAAACATAACTTTTTCTAAGCTGCTAAGTGACTGCAGAAAAAATTAGTACAAATTTCAGAGCATTGTGGTCATTATGTGAAGAGAATGATTTGACAACATGTAGTTACATGTAGGAGATGTGTTTGTTAATGCTTGTAGAATGGAATCAGCCTCCAAGGTGGACATCATTTTCAGCATCAGCTCAGCCTGCTGTTCAAGTCCAACTTCTAGACGTGCATCTAAAGCTACACAAGGCAATAAACAGGGTGAAACTGAATTATATCAAAGATGTATATAATTAGTTAGTCTAACTTTCTGTGCAAGCAACACCGTATACAGTCTACATTAAACTAAAAAATTCTCAGTATCACTAACAGGAAGATTCACTTCTATGTATGACAGAACAGAATGTAAAAACTTATACTCTGAACTGAACGTAAGATTCTCATAGATGTGAAATATATAATGAATAAAATACTACGTTTTTGTGAAACATACACATATTTCTTTTCACAGTCACTTTATTATCACACATAACTAAAGCCGCATATGTTTAAGCCTGTTTTTCTTAAGGTAATAGCTCTCAAACAAGAACCAAAGAGCTGGTTTTCCCCAGTGTGGCAGGGAAAAGATCTATTACCCCAGTCCAGTAGTACTCCTCCAAACTAAACAAGTGTGCCATCTTATTCCTTAGAGTAGAGCCAACTATCCAAAATATCAGCCAACTAGAATAGACCTTCCAAAATTTCCTGAGAAAACAGGAATTATTTAAAACTACCTATAAGTGTATGTTCAAAAATGTTAGAAAATAAGATCTGTTGCTATGTTAGGCTGTTTTAAATATAAAACTCACACAACATTCTCTCAGTTACCACAGAAAAACTGTAGCATATAGAAAATTTAATTCTTTCCACTTAACACACACAGATTGTTAACATAATTGGATATGCAGAAGTGTTAAATACAGTATCACAGAAAAGAGACCCTTAACAGAACTTTAGTTCATTGCTTACCTTGAGAGACTGATACGCTCACAGTTTGTGATCCATTTTTCTCTGTAGTTACCGGTGGTTTTGCAACTGGAATTCCAACGCCTCCAATGTAAGGATTGTAGTTGTAGGTGCCATAATCGGCACCCCAGTAATCGTACCAGGTGCTGCTTATAGGCTTAAAAACCAAACAAAACAAGAAAAAGAAATGAAAGGAGGAGTGTTTTTCTGGCTGCTTTTTAGAGGACATCCAACCAGACAATAAATCATGAAGATACCTGGGGATGGAGTGGACTACGAAGTACTGCCAAAGGAAATGATAGCAGAATAAAGGAGGAGGGCAATATTGGTAACACAAAAATATATTTTGGAATATTCTGGTAAGGTGAGATTTAAAAAAATCTTTACATGTTAGGTAATCAGTGGAAGAACATGTGAGGGACTATAGAGAAAAAAAAAGAAAATTGAGTGTTGTCTGAGCAAGTGGTAAGAAACATAATTTAGGTTAATTCAAATGAGGCTGAAGGTTTAAGTCAATAGTGAGAGGAGTAGGAAAACTCCAAATGACAGTCTCATCCTTATGGGCAGAGAAAAGAGACTCAATATTTTATTATGAAAAGTTGTGTTTGTTTATAAGTAAAATATATTTTTTTTAATATACCTTGACAATACATTATTACATCTAAATGCAATTTTACTACCTCTGATATTTTTAGCTTTGGTTTTAAGTATGAAAGCATTTAATAATTTTCTTGTTCCGCAGAGAAATAAATTTTCAAGTTAGCTGTGTCTCTTCACAGTCTGATGCTGGTCTGAGCACTAACTACCGCTGATTTTATTTTTTTTTAAACACAATATTAGCAGTATTAACTCTTAGGATCAATCACAGAAGCAAATAGCACTCTATTCTTAATAAAAAAAGGACAAGACTAGATCTTACTTTTCTTTTATATTATGCTTTTTTGTCTTTAACACGCTGGAGTAAACTCAGAACATCTTATTTATACAGGTATCTTCATACAAAAGCAAAATATTTTGTGGTTAACTGTGATATGAATACATCTGAGATGTGAATACCATGTTTACATTCTTTCCTGTCATTCTACATTGAACCTTCATAAAAAGTTAAAAGTAGGTCTGAGACATCAAATACCAATAATGAAGAAGTGTAAGACAGAAAGGATTTTACTATTTTACATGTAAAGGTTATCCTGAAAAGTCAAGTGTGTCATACCTTGAAGACTTTGGCTGCAAGAGGATCTTTTTCCAAATCAATATCCAAAGGATCAATATCAACTTCCATTAGGTCTTGCAGTAATTCAAGGTCAATGTCCTTATCTTTTTCTAAAGATGACAGAGGTGGAGCACCTTT
This sequence comes from Balearica regulorum gibbericeps, assembly GCF_011004875.1. Taxonomy (NCBI): domain Eukaryota; kingdom Metazoa; phylum Chordata; class Aves; order Gruiformes; family Gruidae; genus Balearica; species Balearica regulorum. The sequence goes on along the minus strand of NC_046186.1, from coordinate 90,802,463 downwards.
GAATGATTAAAAGAACATTAATACCACCAAGTACAAATTATGAAACATGGATATCTCATACACTTAATGGATAATTTTAAGGCTTTTAATATTACAGCTCTTAGGGGAAAACGTTAATGAATGCAATCAAGTTGCCTTTTTAAAAATAATTGGATAAATAACTATTTTTTACTGATCAGATGTAAAACTAAGTTGAAGAATTACTCATATTCTGCCTCTATTTTTAGAAGCTAATTATCCTATCACCAAAAATCCTTTACTGATATTTTGATAGCTACGTAACAGCAAAGGGGTTTTTTAACTTTTTTTCAGTATACATCTTCATATACAAGACTATGAAATAATTTACCTGTGATGTCGTGTGTCAAAGGCTCATCTATTGTTTCCACTAACTGAACTGTGGACTGCTGGAGAGAGTCATCAGAATCCCCAGCCGAAGCTCCAGCATCTTCTCCCAAAGCACTTTCTTCCATAGCTTCAGCTGCTATAGGTGCCAACAACTCTCCTATGTATTAGATTAAGCAGACAAGTCCATTTCAAGCTTTATTCCAGTTACAAATTAACATCCCAGTGTCTAGGCCAATTGCCTGTTTTTCTTCATCTAACTCTAAATTCTCTAAGGGCTACTTCTTCAAGGGGAGGAGTTCTGAATATTTGTCAAATAATCAGGGGTCATATAAATATTAACTTTTCAATGCACAAGTCACTACCTCAGGATTGACTGTAACAGCAATTTGAAATTGCCTTTTTTTTTTCCACACTAATCTCAATTTTATGGTTTTTTTTTTAAACTATCTTAATAGTGTCAGCAGATTCTAACATAAGAATAAAAAGACCTCTAAGACATTAAAGGAAGAAAGTTTCAAGTGCAATGAGCGTTCTGAAAAACATGAACTTCAAACAAACCTGCTAGAATATCCTGCAGCATACAAGTCAGAGAATACTGAGCCCATGCTCCTCCCCAAGAGATGTCTCCTCTGTTAAAGTCAGTTCCAACAAGAAGCAGCAATAATCTTTCCAACTGAGTCTCATTTACAATCTCACATAAATGAATTGTTGGTCTTGTAGCATTTGCAATTCTGGCAAGAACCTATCAAAAAAGAAATACATGCCTATTCATATTTAACACTAAGAAAACATATAATAGCTTTATTTTCTATGATTATTAGATTGTGCTTACAACTAAATCAGGTATTTTTACTAGCTTAAATTTCAGAGTTTTACAAGTGTAATGATAATATTTTCTTAAAAGTTACTTTTTCTATGCAATTTTGAAGGCATCATATTGTAAATTACACAAAAAGGTGACAGATCAGAAAAACTACCTCACCAGAAATTACTAGAAATTTTAACACTGCAGTTAATTTTTACCATCGAGAGAGCAAAAGAGCAGTAACAGAAAGCTAAAGTCATGTGGTCTCCATTGAAACCACAGAGTGATGTTCCATATTCTGTTTACCTTACAAACAAATAGAAGTAAATCCGCATGACAAGTAAAGTCCATGGACAAGAGAAAGAGTGCCAGCTTCTGCACTACAGAAATACAACGTTCATGTGCCAGTGTAAATGGAAGTGGTTCAATTTCTGGAGTTTCCTTTGTTGCTGATACTTCTGTATCTAAAGTAGAACGAGGCCATTCCGCAGTCCGACGTAAGCGTATTAAGTCCTTGAAGTGCTGTAGAAATTAAATTTGAAACAACAGTTACATTTTAAAACTAACCTCTAAATCTTTTCACAGTGAAAATCTGAGGCAGCAATAACAGTAACTGTAAAACTTTTAAAAAAGAAAAAAAGGAGAGTCTAAGAATATATGAGAATCTGGAGTAGAATTAAAGCTTTTTTGGCAGAAAATTGTTTTGGCAGCATGTTATCTCAGGTGACAGACACAATGTAATGAAATTATCCAGTTCTGCACAAAAGCCAATTAAGCCTTTATGTTTGCCATTAAACATATTGAGAATATGTCTTTTAGAAGTTTCTTTCATATTTGCACATCTGCATATAAAGCTATGGTTGCCATGAAGCAAACTGTATTTAAAAATAGCTAATATGGAAATTAACCCTTACAAGAATGCTGACTTCTCAGTTCTTCACATTAGATAAATCATCAATAATTTCCAACTTTCTCAATACTTCCAAGGAAGTCCATTAGCCACCATAAGTTGAACTAGTCTGACACTTGATCAGGACTCTAAGCTACAACTTTTTTGACAGAGGGTCTAAAAATTCCATGGAGGAAATAAGGTGCTTTTATTAATCTTCCCATCCACCAAGGGCACACATCTAGCACCTCAGTTCATTGTTACCAGCTACATGAGCAGTCTAAAATTAGATAACATAAATGCCTCTTATAATCTCACTTAAGTAGTAGATATTGAAGTAGATCAGAGAAAGAACTATTTACTAACACAAAGGTTTCAGCTTTATCCTAAATGCAATAAATGTTTTAAGTTACTCACAGCTTGTCATAACTGAAAGCAATTAGTAGGCAAAGTAGTGAAAACTGCATGAAATGTAACTATCAAGTGTACAGTGATACCATAAACTAGATGTTAAGATACTGCAAGGGGAAAACTCTTTAGTTCGACATGCTTTTTTGATGCAACATGGCTGCTATAAAGTGAAACTTAAATAGCTGGACAGCGTATTTCAGCCAGTGACTCATTTGAAGATGTCTCAAGGGGGCCACCAGTGGTGTAGCCCCCCTGATATAACCTGCTAGAATAAATCAGAAGATAGTGCAGGAAAGAACAGCTCATGACAAGCAGCGTTAGTGAAAACTTAGGGCTTTATTCTTATGCTGGTATTTAAATTTTGGGTTTTTTTCACTTGGTTTTTCTTTTTCCTTTTCCTTTTTTTGTGATTACTGGGAGTTGTAAGATTTCTCCTTAAATCACCTTTAAGGTCCAACATTCTATAATCTCTTTCCACAGGCCTACTTTCAGTCATCCTTAGTGACATTAGTACTTCTGGAACTAGAGAGTAAATATTTAGAGAGATACTTAAGTTTCGTAGCTAGAAAGATTTACACAGTTTGTGTGTCCCCTGCAAAGTTGATGTTACCATCTCCAGAAATCCCTAAACTGAAGCACCTCATCTCACAATCAAAATAATTCTTTAACTACCACATCCACTCTCAGTACCTGGGGCTTACTGCAAGATGCCACAACGTATGTGAAAAGTACTTTTAGGAAGCTAAGAATCTTCTGAGAACGCTCAGAAAACATTCTCACAAGTTGTATTTATTAGTTTGGGGAGACAGTCATAGGCATGATTATTTTCTGATTACTCAACCAGGAGAGCATCCAGAAGAGTATCATTCATAAAAATTAGCCATATAAAGTATTATTTTACATTTCTATTGGTATATGTTATCCAAAGTTTAGAAATACAACTAGTGTTCCCAAAGCTACAACATTATTGGTGAATTTGGCAATGACAAGCTAAAAAAATCCCTTTAGAAGGAGAAACTATTTTTCACAGTGGAAGAAATTTCCAGATGGCTGCTCTTTCAGCATCAGAATATACTTGATAGCAGCCATGATGAAACAACTTTTTAAAATAAGGTCAATGTAGAACAAAAATGACTTTGCAGGAACAGGTCTTTTCACACAAAGGACAAGAAGTCAGTTACAGTTTCAAAGCATCATACCTTTGAAGTAGCCTGCTTTAGTTTTGCCTGTTCTACTAAAAGTTTGTATGATGATCCTTTGTTGCTTTGTATTTTCTCTTTTTCCATCTGTTCCACCAAAGCCTTCTGTTTTGCTTTTAATAAGTTAAGTTGCTAAAAGAAAATGTTAATAGGAAAAAATGAAAATTTAAGCAATAAGATGTTAAAAGGATCAGTAGGTTCATATGAGAGTAATCTTCAGTTCAAATTGTAACTTGAGCTTTTAAAATACAGTTTATATACAATTTTAACTAAGACACCGTCAGGGGCGACTAGCAGAACCAGAACAGATGAGGTTTAAGAAGAAACGGTATTTTTAAAGGAGCTCAAGACATACATGCCCAGGGTCATAAAACCTGCATGGTTGCATTTAGAAATGAAAATTTTGTGTCTTAAGAATGACCAACTCTTAAATGACAGCTTAGGTGCTTGCACTCAGGTGTACCCAGATTCATCTAGAAAGTAAATTATATTTATTGTCCAATATGGGTCACAGAGTGCAACAGTACTGTCCAACATCTGTTCTTCCAGCAGATCCCATGCCCCACGGTTTGAGACGAATGTCAAAGAAGTTAGGCAGCCTTTAGCTATAGAATCAGACCTATGCAAAAGCAAGGCTGAATGAGTCCCAAGGCCAAAGCTGTTCTTTGAAGAAATGAGATATACTATAAACGAGAGATACTTCTGTGAAAATAGCCACCACCGTGCTGGAAATCACCTGTTTATGATGCACGAGCTGCTTTCTGATCTTTCGGGAATACAGTCTATCTAGGCTACTATTGCCTTTAGTAGATCTGCTCAGACTCTGAGTATGAAGGCTATTGTTTATAAAACTCCACTGGTTTCCTAATGGAAATAGAAAAAAATAAGATATTAATCCATCTTATTAAACCTCACTTAACTCCAGAGAAAAGCATTTACACTGCAGCAACGGTTAGCATCTCCATACGCTAAATACTAAAGAAACAAGCAAAATCTAATTCTCTTAGTATTATGCAACTATTACCACAAATGATAGTATTTCTGTGTAATTTTAAAATGCAGTGGTACCATCTTGTTTTCGTTATTTTTAAAACATATACGGAGGTAAGCAAGACTGTCTGAACTAAAAATACCTGAACAGCTTCTATAACACAAAAACTTTACAGTTTTCATTTTTAGATAAGATGTTAAAAACCATAGCTAATCCACTTTAATAATAATAAACAGACAAAAATGCATTTAAAAAAACTGAATACAAATACCATGGCAAATACCAAATGAGTTATGAAGTCATACTGTTGCCCTTTCTCACAATACAAACTGTCTCAACATGGTGTACGCTCAATTGCCAGGTCCCAGAGTGACAGGATAATACACAAACATTTTACAAACTAAAATCAATCCTGTATTTTGCATTTTAAAAAAATATTTCTAAGGAGAAGGGGATGTAAAGAAGCAGACAACAGTGCAAATAAAATTATCACAACACCTGTTTTAAAAATCTCATTATCAAGTGAATAGAAAACACATTTGAAGTATTTGAACAGCTCCCAAGCCAACACCCATAGAAGCAAGTTTTGATAATAAGTGTTACATGCCTGTCAAAAATCGTTCCCTCTCTTTTCCATTCAGAGGTTTCTTGGCTGTGGCTGCTTCATCTTCAGCAGTAGCTACGTAATCCAGTAGTCTGGACACCAGCATTACAACCCAGCTGATCATGGGAATGTCTAAAACTCCTTCAAAATAAATAGATTTGAGTGCCTTAATAAAGTTTTGAAGTCATAACAAAATAGTTTTAAAGAAGTCATTAAAAGCACTAGATGGCACATGTTTCACTAGGCCACAAAGAATCACAAGACAAGAAACTCCAGTTTCCTGTCCACAATGGCAGAAAGCAGCCCACTCCAAGCAGGCAGAGGAGTAGGAGGCCTCCTCGTAACAGGATCTGAACAGTAACAGAAGAGTAAATTGCAAGAATAGAGACGAGTAGCACTGGTGACCGCTACATACCTTTTTGGTTGGCAGAATAAAAAGAAGGGAGCCTGCTGCAGTGTGAAGTATATACCCTTTCATACTTCTGTTTAAACAAGTGCATTTCTTTTCCTTTTATCTCTTAAAAAAAACCCCAAGATATCAAAATTTTTGGCTTCTCTCCCTCCCTCCAAGTGTCTTTTGCTTACTCCTTCCCCCCCCGTCTCAAAGTTTACAACTTCTCTCTACCCACAACACAATACTCACCTCTTGCTCTGATTGTCCTCTGTTTTCTGACTTTTTCCCCAGTAAGTTTTCACCCCTTTGACCCTTAGTTATGCGTGATAGTTCTCAAATAGGAATTTCTTCTGCCGTACCTGATGCTTCCACCACACATAATAATGCCCTAGTACTCACCTGTACTGTCCAGGAGGAAGGAAGCTGGAAGACCAGCAAATAAAGCTCTGAAGTATCAGTTACTTCTGCTTCCTAAAGTCCTCCGTGAGGACAACTAGTAAGGCAAGAGCTATGAAAGGAATTGGCAGCTGTGGGGAGAGTGCAAACAGAGGTAGAGGAGATGTAAGCTTGGGTTTGCCTCAAACTAGTTAGAGACTACAGCAGGATATGGCCACGATAGAGAAAGTACATGGTAGACCAATGGGAAGCAATAGGACAGCTTCTGACACCAGCTGTAGGCTTGTTTACATCAGGAGACAAGGTAAAAAGTAAGGACAGAATCTCAGCTGGCATTTATCAACTTCACAACACTAAGAATTTTAAACAACATATCTTCTACAATGTTCTGCTACATGTACGTAACAAATTAAGTAGCCTAGAGTCTGATGTTTTCAAAAGCAAGCATTTTCTTCAAACTTAGGGTAGGTAAGAAAACACTCCAAAAAAATCAAGTTTGGAGAATATCATTTCAGTCATTTTAGGGTCAAAAAAACGTATATTCCTTATGAGTACAAAAAACCACCATGTAGTTTGCAGAAACCATGCAGATATACCTAACAAACCTGTCTTCATAACCGTGTTTCACCTCAAGAGCTTGACACTTACAATGGATCTCATGTGGAAAAGGGGCACTTCTTTCCAAAGTCATTCACTAGAGTAATTAGAGTTGTCTACACATTAGATGTTCTCCTCGCTTTGTTAAAATTTTAAAGCTTCCTAGTTGAATTAAAAGCAACTGAACAGATTTCGCTCAGGTTTAAACAGAGGGGTGGGAGGGACGAATCTCTTTTAGCACCTAAAGAGCAAGAAGTGTCAGCACATTTTAAATACGGTAAAGGAGAAGTTTCTTCTTTTAATACACCAAAAATTGTGAGCTAGTCTCTCAATTTTCTAGCTTATAATGAACATGAAAATATAGTTTCACAAATTAGAGGGCTACCTTCAGTTCTTCTGTGCACAGGTAAATGAGGTTGCAGTGGTGACAGCAGGTTATCCAGGAGATTAAGCAAACTTTCTAAAACACCACTGTTGCTAAGCGATCTTTGGCCAATGCAAGAAAGCAACATGAAGACCCTAAAAGTAAAATTTACATATTTAAGATTTCTTTTTCAGATCCAGTAATATTCTGAAACACTCCTTATAGAACAATATTCCCCTAGGCTTTCATCTAAGATACAAGCAGATTCTTACAGAAAGCACTACTGTGGCCCAGCAAGCAAATGGGATTTCATGTTTTATTGTTGTAAAGACAATGCAGTATTTTAGGGTGAACATTTTCTTTTTCACCCTGAAGAGGTCAGCAGAGCATTTGACTTAATACATCTGAAACAAGACCTCATCCATTTTATTTCCTATTACAGATGATACACTGAATAGCAGGGATCGAGAATTATACCTATGTATTCTTAAATCCTTGAATTAATTAATTTAAAAAAAATATGAAAATATAAATGTTGCTGTCCAAAGAAGACAGAACAGCAAATACGTTTGATTAAAATAAAATGCTAATGTTTAGAATATCAAAGACCTCAATCAATAATCTGAAACAATCAACACATCTAACATGCAATGCTCAACTCTACATTTGTTTGTTCTTATGTCAGAGAAATCTTTTGTATTAAATGCTAATAGTGTGCTTTCCAGTCTCAATTCTACTTCCAAATGCATTAGAAGAGCAGTTCTATGATGAGGGTGCATTTAGGCCTGATAAAGTAGATGGCAATTTTTGACACTGGGGAGCAATCCTGCTAGGTATGCAAACATCTCCAAGTAAGGAAAATGAGCAACTTATTGTGGTGCAAGCACCAAATAGGTGCAATGAATAACTGCAATCAGGCATTTATCATTTGCAATGCTTTTTTGGGACTATTTCTTAAATCAATGGAATAGATAGTTAAGTATTCTTCAGTCGCATCTTCTCAATTCCAATGTTAAGTTATGAACGATGGAATTATTTAAGTGATCCACAGGTAATGCATCAACATAGACTTATATCTTACCTGTCTTGTGGGAATATGAGAAGTTGCTCTGAATTGTATAATTCCTGCAGTACGTTTGAGAGAAACTGACCCCACCATCTTTCTCCTCCACAGAGCTGAACAAGCAGAAGGCCAGTATGCAATCGTATCTTTGGGGTTCCACTGATACACAGGTGTTTAAATAATTCTTCACAAGCTTGAGCATGAAAAGTACTTTGCAGAACCACAGGAACAGAGTGCCCTTTTAAGAAAGGGGAACAAACAACTATGTTTAAGGAGACAATGGCTTGAAAATATAGGAGGAAAAAGTTTGTAGGAAGTTTTTAAAACTATTATGATTAGACTAAATGGCGGGGGGGGGGGGGGGGGGGGGGCAGGGAGAACATATCAAAGAGATGGTAATTTGCAGGTAGACCAGGCCATTTGATCAACATGAAATCAATTTCATATCAGTGGAAATACCCCCATGGAATCTACACAAAGCAAAAACCAAACCATCATTATGCTTAAGAAGAAACTGGCACAGAAAAGTACAAGACAAACACACCAATCTGTCAACAGAACAATGACCTTTGGTGGGGGGGGGGGGTGTTTGTTGATTTTTTTTGTTCAGTTGGGGTTTTTGTTGTTGTTGTTGGAAAAAAACACCACTCCTACTCAGACTTTTCAATTTCAATTCCTCATGAACTCTTTCAATGGCAAGTTTAGGAAATAAATATCCTTACTGGATATTAAAAATCACGAACTAAGCAGAGATACTGGTTTTATGACTTTCCCCACACACACAGAGAAGCAATTTCTGCTTCCCCTCCCCAGTTCTAATGGCCTAATCCATTCCCAGTGTTGCACAGGCTTTGATGCTCACAGATCCTTCCACAAGCTGTTTCTACCTATGAAAATAACATGAGTATTCTGCCTGGGCAGTCTTCTGTTACTTCAGCAAACTGAATCAGCCCACAGAAGGATCAGATGACTATCTGAACAACAGAATATGTAGCCAGGTCTACAGAAAAGGGAGAAGGACCTCGACACCCTCTCCTATCCTTTTCAGAAGCAAGGAGTGGTTAGGTCAGCTTGCTGCCACTGGTGAAACTTTACACTGTATGTAACCAGCTACTAAAATCACAGTAAAACATATCTGAACATACTTTAAAAGCTTCATGGTGGGAAAGCACAGATCAAGAAATAGAAACACTTGCAAATTGTTTCTACTAACGTGACAGAAATATCAAAACCTCAAAAAAATACTAACCATTGGAAGAATGAAGCAAACTAAGCAAAGTATCCAGTAAGTATCTAATGATGGTGCGTAACTGTTCTGTGGATGACATCTGAATCAAATCTTTTGGATCAGATTGCTCCTTCAGTGTTTTCCTGCTTGCACCTAAAGCTACTTTGAGCCTCTGAACAGCATGGTGAGCCAAGTTGAGTTGAAGCTGTAGCTGAATGCAGTCCTGGTAAGCAGAAAAGACTCTGCTATCTTCTTCTACTGCCTTGTCTGGCTTTCGTAAAAAGTACTGGGCATTGTTAGCACTATTGAGTGGTGGCAGGTCAATACTCTGCAGAAGGATTTCTAACCGATGACAGGCCAAATTGTACCTAAAGGGAAACATTCCAACGCACAATTCAACAGATCAACAGCAATACATTTGACAATCACCCTGCCAGAAGATGACTTCTGGTCCATTTTGAATGCACTGTTAAAATAGATATTGAAAAAAAATACAGTGTAGTCTTTGTCACTGCTAGAGAGATATTCAGTGTAACAACTGTACAACAAAGAGTTTTCTTTGGTCTGAAGAACATCATAGGAAAGGGGGAAAAAAAATCTGTAATATCACAATATCCCAGTGTTTTAAGTTAAAATAATTAGTAAGTACACATATTTTTTTTTCTTCTAACCTGCACTGTATGTCTTCTTGCAACGCAACCATCATTGCCAAATGTTGGTCAATTTCTGGCTGATTTGCAGCTTCACCTTCTCCTCTGAGGGGATCGTGCATTAGTTTCAGCTCATTTTCAAAGGGTAAGATATAGGTATGGCCATAATAAAATCCTAATGGGATTTTTGCTCTGGCATTTGTGCTACCATATCGACCAATAACAGTGATCTGAAAGAGAATGCAACTGTACTGTAACACAATTGTATCAAAACAGACAAAAAACCCCCACAAAGTCAAAAATTCATAGAAAATTGACAGTCCACTAAAGTTTGGTCTAAAGAGAACTTCAGAGAAAGTTCACATACTACCAAAGATCAAGAGTTTAAAAGATAGAGTATGTAGTCTATCTCCTTTTACCTTCATAAACCTGCAAACTGGAGGTGGCAGCAAGTCATGTAAAATAAGTGAATGTGTGCTAATGTCAGTAGCCACTACCAGTCGTCTTCCATCCACTTCTTCTCCTAAAGTCCAGATGTCAATTGACAAAGAAGCTAAATCTCCACAAGTGGGAATCAATACATCTGTCAGCAATATAGGTCTTCCAAAATCTAAGGTCACAAATCTTCGTGCTCCTAGGGAAAAAAACACAGGATTGCCTAAAAGACCAGTGTGGGCTAACCAGTGAAGAGATGCTACTTCTCAAACAATAAAGACATGGTTTATATATTGTTCAAAACATATACATTTGAGGTTAAAAAAAAAATATCTCAGAATCTCTCACTACAGCTTGCAACCTTCAAAAAGAAAATTTTGGCTTCAACTTAATTTGTTATGCTTTTTATGCATTATTTCAGAACAGGTGCTCTGTTCCCCCAGTCTCCAGGATTTTCCAACTTGATAAACATCACTGAACGCTGGGTCTTAAAACTTCCAGATACGAGAGAAATGAAACTGAGAAATATCTTTCCTTTGGAAAGCCAAGTGAGACTACAGCTAAGCAACTTACTTAAGAACCTGGAAAATATTCCACTTCTTATTAGAAAATGTATCAAAAATTATAATTAGGAATTCTGCTTTTACCTGAGTGCATTCGCTCTATAATAATTGACTGATGAGGTGGAGGTTGAAGAAAATGTGAAGCGTGAGATATTGCAAGAGCAAGACCAGATCCAAGTGGATTCTGAGGAGTGGGAAAACATCAGTAAAATTAAGTCATTAGAATCTATGCATTTATAATACGATGTTCTTTACAAAAGACTGTAAGAAAAGCTCTTCTGATTTAAAGATGTACGATTCTGACAACACCTCACTATATTTAGATTTGAGCATGAACCCTCACAATATATTAAATACTAAGTTCAAAGGACTAATAACTCCTTATGTAGTTAAGCTATCCCCAATTAAAAAAAAAACCTATTTGAGGTACTATAACAATTCTATCTTGCTTTCATAAGTCTTCAAAAGGTGTAAATTTAGTGATATAGTTTTCACATGTCATCCAAATAAACAGGTATTTACTAGCACTCAGGTACAAATTAGATCCTGATAAGGCTTACAGCATGTTGTTTCTATAAGAAAAACAAACAAAAATAATTACCGTTCTAGACTTGCTTGTATTTTTGTTATGCGCTGCAAGGTTAACTGTTGGGGGATCAATGACTGAACCAGGGAAAAGCTGAGCAAGTTCTGCATTAATAACAGCAGAAACTGCCTCATTAGGTGGAGTCAAAGGTGGAGTCATGAATAGAGGAGTTGTTTTTGGTGTGGGTGGAATGACATCTGAAGGATGGATGAAGAACCCTGGGGCTGCTACTGGATTAGAAGGCACAGAGTTGTGAACAGGACCAACTGCTGATGCTGCTGCTGCCGCCGCTGCTGTTGTCTGATGCAGTTTTGCTTCCAGCTTAGCTTTCTGTGAGCAAAATGAAAGCAGTGTATGTAGCAGATAATACTGCTTGTGAACACAGTACTAGTACTGAACCACAAGTTCAACTTTCATTACAAAATCAGATTTAATAAATCTAAGTTACCTTCAACACAGGCATGTTAGATGTCCAACTGTAAGCTGAAAATCAAAACTCTATTCTATTTGACCTCACTTGTGAGCAATTCAGTAAATAATTGGTGTAATCAAAAAATAAAAAAACCTACAACTGAGCAGCAAAGTAGAGTCAACAGAGCCAAGCTTCACACTGACAATGGCTTTATGCCTGGTACTTCCCTGTGTCGGCAATCGCGCTTTTCATTTCAGTGGGCTTTTTCAATTTCAGACTGATATACTTATGTATTAAGACTTACTTTTGATTACAAACTCCCAACCCACCCTCAAAATAAACAAAAAACAAATCTGAAAGAACAAAGCAGCATGGGAGACACTCTCAGCATTTTGCTTGTTAAGAGTGATCCTTAGTGCAGAGCTGTTTCTTCCTCAAATACACTATGGAGAAAAAAAAATAAAAAAGCCACTAGCTCTGCAACTACTTTCTCAGCTTTTGAAGTTTAGAGACAGCATTAAAAAATAGCCAAATAGCCTCCAACCTGTTGCTGAAGCTTCAAAAGCTGCTGCTGTTTCTCTTGCAGCACCTGGAGCTGTTGCTCGGCTGAGGCCATTGCATGAGAGAGAGACTGCAAAGCTACCTGGGCTGCTGAACTCAGTGCTGTCGAGGCTTCCCCAACCGTTCCAGAAGAGAGGCCACCAACTGCTGGGGTAACCCCAAAGGTACTCACTGGCATGAAAGAAACAAATAAAACCAAAACAAAAACATTTATGTAGAAAAGAAATTATAAAACACACCTTTAATCTAATTCCTTACTAAACGTAGCAATGTAAAAACAGGAGAAGTACCTCCTTTTACCCAGTTCTTGCTGCAAAGTAACATCATCTATAAACCAGATAATTTGTAATTCAAGACTATGCGCACTCATCATACATGCAACATTTTTATTACAGAAGTGCCACCTAATGCCCTGGAATTCTTTTGCCACGTAAGGCTGCAAGGTAAAGATGCAAGCTTGTATGTTATACTTTCTGATAGAAACAAATTGATTCGAATTAATAAATTTGGAATCTGGTTTGTTAAGCTCTAAGAAGTTAACTTCACTATATAGTAACTATTTAATAAAAAGCAAAACATCTCAACACTTAGAAAACTACAGGCAATCTGTTTGTCAAAGAGTGCTCATTATGTCAAATTAAAAATATCATATTGTGGAACTATGCTATGTAGAAAAAATGAAAAATTGTATATACCAGTAAACGTACTTGCATCGTCCCTTTCTATTCTAGTTCCATCACTTGTTGAAACACAGGTAAAGTGCAGAGGTTCAACTTCCAGAAGTCCAGTAAGGGAAGTAAAACTACCTTCAGCAGCTGCACAGCTACTTATTTTCCCATTTCCTGAAAAAGAAATAATTATCTCCACAATCAGCTAATGTTTTCCTGACAGCAACATTTCAAGTCACAAAGAGGTGAAAGAGACAACTAAATACAATCCACATATTTTATTACTTCACATTGTGGAACAAACACCTTAACGCTATCACATCCACAACATAAATGGAAGTATATTTTAAAATGGATAATGCTGCCAAATGTGAACAAAGTATCTGAAGTCAAACTATGGAATGTGACAGCAGAAGCACAGTGTAACCTTCTTAATTCCAGAAATAAATTATATATGGATGCTCTATTCTTTCTACACTGTGAGAAAATTAGCTTGCAAAAATACATTGATGTTACTGGAAAGGAAAAGAAAGAAAATAACAGACTGACTAAGACCATACACTGAGTTAGTATAAAAACTATACTATTATTCAACATACTAACAAATTCGGTGTTGTATGGAGGGCGGATGGGTAGGAGCATACAAGAAAAGGGAAGGAGTCACTGTGACTGATGAACGTGCTTGTTATGAAAAGAATTTCCTGACAGGTAAAAAACCATCTCATTCTTAGGACAGTCCATGGCCTAAAGATTCACTTATGAACTAACCTGAGAGGATAGATACAAATATGCTTTTAAGGTATTTTAATGCCTCTGAAACATGAAAAAATCTCTCATTAAATCTGTAATATTTAAGTAGAAGAGTGCCATATGGCAGCTTTCCAACTTTGGAAAAATCCATTTAGGTTTCTCTGCCTATGAGATGGTTGCTAGTCTAAACGAGTAATAACATATCTCAAGGAAGCTGCTCAATAGAAGTGACAGATGCTTCCTAGATGACTCTGACCCAAGGAATGATAGCAGCCTTTCTGTTTAATCCCTAGCCTTTTCTTAGATCTTCCAGAGGATAAGAAAAGAACAGATTCCAGGAAGAGGCTTTTTTCTTGCCCTAAGGGCTACAGGAAATGTAAGAGATCTCACGAAGCAAGAGAGTATCTTGAACTTCATTATGTACAGCTATAAAACAGACTGAAAGTATATAACCACATCTCTGCTAAAGGAAAACAGTATAACAGAGAGAATCACCAATTCTTCCACAGTAGATGACTGTTAAACATACGCACCTGATAGAACATCAGACAAATCAATTTCATCAGACTGTACTCCAATGCTGCTGTTGTATACATTTTTACAAGAAGAGCCACTTATTTCCAAATCAAACAGAACTGGATCAAAAGGTGAACTATATAATCCATATCTGCAAATGGAATAAGACAAACAGCACTATTCAAACAATAAGAATTCATATAAAATTATTTATGGAAAAAAGTCAAGTATTTAATTGTCAGGATTCATTATATTCCAAACTATTCTTTTCAATCAATTACCATATCTAGAAATTACCATTTACTTATATTTCATTAAAGTCATTTATTAGGTGACCTTTTCAAACAGCTTACCATGCTAAATAAGTAACTCTTTGTTACTGAATAGTTTTGAAGATGTAATACTCTCTTGGAAACATGACACATAATCACGCTCAGCCATGGAAACTAGAACTACAAGTCTTAGTTAGCCACAGCAATATGCATGCCTGCACATGGTAAATCAGACATTTATCTGAAGTCAATTAAAAACACAGTACTGTTGTCCAAAAGAGCAAAAGAAAATCCACCTCAGCTTGTTCTTCCAGCTGAAGTAAGTAGAAAAAAAGGAAATGCTTCTAGGGGTATCAACCAGCACTTGCGAGTACTTTAAATATCTCAGCAGAAGAAAACCTCATTACTACTACTCATTACTATTACAACTCTGGCAGTACTGCAGAGGAAAAAAAATAATGCAATTTTTTGTATTTACTCAGGTAACAAGGTGGTTCCAAATCAATCCAGGTTTTATAAGCCAAGAAAAAGCAAAATCCAAAGTAATAACAAAATCAGTGTTGCTTTTTTTTTGTGTGTGTACTGATACCTATTACCAGCAACTGATGAGAAAAAATGGAAGTCAGGCCAAATTATTAATCAGGAGAAAGAAAGAATGCATCTGTGCAGGTACAAAAGTGAGAAACATAAAATACCGTGCTTTGACTGGCAAGAGCCAGAACAAATATGAATTATTTCCATGAATACATGGGCAGCAAGAGGAAGTTCCTCCACCCCCTTTTCCATCTGCCTCTGAGCAGCTTCTCTGTTCTTTAGCAGGCGAGGAAAGCCCCCAACAGGTAACGCTGAGAAGACTGGAGTGTTCAAATGTCTTTTTTGATCAAGTAGTCACAAAAGGATAAATGTCTACATGAATACTACACCACCAGCAACAAGGTAGAATAGGTTCTAGACTTCTCTGAATGCTAAAATCCTTCCACATTGGCTGGGCTCAGTGCTTTTAGCCACACAATCCTAAGACTAACTAGTCAGAAAATGACATTATACAAAAGGGCAATAATTGCTACTGATCTTTGGGAAGGGGGAGGGAGGGCAGAGAAAGGAGGAAAGAAACATACATTCCCCAACCAAGTTACTAGCACCTACAAGGTAGCAAATTTAAGATGACAACTTTATACTAAGAACAAAACATATTAGATGAATCTAGGTTATCTCCACAAGCATGTACTACACAGAAACAGTGCATACTGTTTCTAGCTAGACTGATGTGTTTGCTGCATGACCTTTTTACATAAGCAAAGCAAGACATGCTCCTGTAAAGTGATTACTAAAACACATAAAAATGATCAGACAAAAGTCAGTACAGTACCTTCACAACCTATTTTAGACCTCAGATTTACAAACTCAATAACTTAGGTCTGTTCAACATGAATCTTGCAAGTAATCAGCATTAAAGTGAAGAGTTTGATTTATTAAGTAAGCAGGTGACAAACACTACAAAGGGGTTACAAGAGCTTTGTAGAATAGAATCAGAACTTGAATGTATTGCAGAGAGTTAAATATATTCTGTCCAATCCAGATTTATTTCAATAAGCACAGTGCCTTTTACTGATCCTTCAGCAGGAATGATCAGGTTCACAGTTTTTAGCTGCATTAGCAACACTTTTCAGAAAAGGACATAGAAGTTACATGAACCAAAAAACAAAGAATGACTCAAGAATGTCACATAAAAACCCCAACACCCTATTCATTTATGCAGTAATGAACATAAACTATGTGAAATACCTCTTCTGCTTCACTCAGAGATCTCAACTGGAATAATGTTTACAATTTTGTGTACCACAATTCAAGGAAAATGAGGACCAAAGAAAATAGCACAAGGAAATGCTTTAAGAACGACTGCAGACCTGGAGAATACGATCAAGATGCAAACATCCTCTAGACATCTATAATTTGTTAAGAATGAAATAATCTGCTCTTTATCACCAAGGTGGACAGGACACAAATATGAAAAGACTTGGTTGCAGCAAGAGAGATTTCAGATTAGACGTGGGCAGGAGGAGACAGCTCAAGTGTTAATGATAAGAATAATTAAGCCATGTAATAGCTTACAATATTTAGAATAATTTAATCCACCACCACTTTAATCAGTTGCTTTCAAGAACAGGCTGGAGAAATTCATCAAAGCAACATGCTTTGTTGTAGGACAGCCTAAAACACTGTCTGAAATCCCTTTTTTGTTGTTCTCTAAACTGCAAATCATGTAACACACCCATCTGGCCTTATCCTTGCAAGTTTTACTTGCTTTATTGTGGCACATAATAGTAAAATGAGTGCTACTCTGCCTGAAGACAACATGAATGTGCAGATCCTTTAAGTAAACATCTGCTTGCATTTGATTACCACATGTTAGGGTATTGTACCTCGGAACAATGACAAAGAAGAAAAAAAAATACTAGAAACTCTGCAACAGAAATGCACACACATACAATAAAATACAACTCAGGGAGAAGGAAGGGAAAAAGAGTGAAGTAATAGCTGCCTGCTAATTTATCTTAAAAAAAATATATTAATACCTATCTTCTACATAAAAAAACCCCAACAACTGAGAAATGACAGTGTTCTCTTCATCTGTAGACCTATAAAGAAAAGACCAGTAAATTCTGTCTAAATTAGTAAACTAAGTCAAGATATAGTCAGTCCTTGCTACAGAGAGTGCTATAGTAATAAAATACGGGATTAGACAAATGCGTCTGCTGCTATTCTTATCCTAACTATGGGGATAATGAGTTAAAAGAGAAAGCAAACGTAGTTCCAAGAAGAAAAATCAGTAAAACACCATCTAGAAACATTCAGAAAACCTAAGCTTGAAGGATGCCAAGAACAAGAGTCACTTCAGAAAGCTTCCCTTGAGATGCAGACAGCTTTGTTGACCCTTAAGTGATCTGGAATGTCACATGTGCAAAATTCAAAAGTGAGCCACTGCAAAGGAAAAAACTTTTTCAGATATGCTGTTTAAAGGAGGTACTTGGAAACAATCTATATGAAGGAACGAGTCAATTCCTACAGAAAGGTGCCATTCTCACGTCAAGTGGAATTTTCATGTTTTTCTCCTCCATTTGGTCTCTAAAAGGAAATTCAACATAGAAACACAAAACTCTATTGTTCCAATTCACTCTGTGTATTTTTCAAAATTCTCCATTATTCAGTCACCATTTCTATTGCTGCAATAAATCTTCTCATCAACTGCAAGGATTGCAGATGATGAAATAAATAACAACTGAGATGAGGAATGTAGTAGAGAGCATGATAAGGATCCAAGTATAACACTTGAGAACAAGTTTTTATCAAGTATTTTGGGATTATAGTCCTTTAAAAAAAATAATAAACATACGCACACACACTTGGCTTACTAAATTTTCAATTTGATCTGAAGATTCTGAACCAAATCTCTTCTAACTTGATCTTTCTTGACTTGGAGGAAAACTCTTGCCCACAAATCACAACTGAAAGAGCTGTCTAATAGTAGCATGTTCCCATCATCATAATACGGCTTTGGAAGCTGCTACAAAATTGAACCACCAGAGATTTCCTTCAGGTATCATGTAAATCCAAAGTTAAATGGTCAATCAGTTCAATATGTAAAAGATGCAACATCACAATCTGAAATTAATCAGTTCATAATTTATAAGAACCTGCATTTCCAGTAAATAACTCCAGGTCTCTACACGTAGAATCTGACCTTTAGTAGCAACATATTAAATGTATGGTAAGCTTACAGAGAGACTACAATTTTGCGCAGCATTATGCAGAACTGAAACTATTCAGTACATTTGATTCCCTCCCACACTCAAAATAGGACATGCTTCATTAATCCTTACAACTAAAAATCATAAATACTAACTTAAGCATTGCATGGACTTCAAACATTACAAACACATTTGCTGATTTAAAGTGCACTGTAAATTGCAAGATAGCAATTACATTCACCTTCAACTTTGCACAAGTCAAAACTATTTTCTAGAGCTGAATCAAATTAATTCTTCCTCATACAAATATGGCAAAATGCATCTTTTTTTAAACCGTCAACCCTTTTCAGAACCAGAGGATGGCATCAGACAGTTTGTATGTTTGTTTTTAATAACTTTACAACAACCACATTTCTTAGTACCTTGTTTGAAGTAATGCTTCCATAGGTGTTAGGCGATCCTGCAACTGTCGGGACACAGCAGTAAGCAGTGATGCACAAGCTGTACTACATCCTGCCAAATCTTCATCCTTTACATAGTTCAGCAATACAAAATACCAATACACAGATCCTGCGTTAAAAAAAAAAAAAAAAAAAAAAAAATCAGGTGAAACATGATGTGAATTTTCCACTCAGAAAGCATACTTTGAATCATAATCAATGGAAGAGATAAATGAAGTATCTAATGGTTACTGAATACAGACTAGGAAGCATTCTCCCCCTCCCCCTTTTGAGAGACTTCAATTTAGAATCATTCTGTAATCATTAGTTTCCACAAGTAATTCAAATTCTCTTATCAACTAATTAATAATTGAAGAAAAAAAAGGTTCCCAAGAGACAGCTTCGCATATACTTCTTTCATTGCTTCTGCCCACTGCTTCTACTAAGCACAACAATCAAAATGCTTTTGATACACTGAGGTGCTAAGCTAGGGGTTCCAATCCCTTTAGAGTCAAGCCTTACTCTAGATTCAACTCTTCCTCTCCTCTCACTGCCTGTTTTTGGCTGCTGTCTCTTTATTCTGTATTTGCTGGAGGCACTGTTTCCTTACAGATCAGTTCTGGGAGCACAGCGCAGTGGTTCTGTACAGAAACACAAACCTCCTCCTCCTTCTCCCTCTGTGCATTCCACACTCTCAATAGCAGTGTGTTAAATGTTTCTACCTGGGTGCTTGCACAACAAGCATTTTGGACCGAAAATTAATTTTCCTGCAAGACTCTTTGGTGATGCCAAGCTAAATGCAATTCAACAACGTCATACTGTGAGAAACACAAAGCAGGTCTTGCCACACCAAATACAAGTGCTAAAGTCATCTTCCCATTCTATTTGGCACTCAAAAGGCTTCAACCAGGTGCTAAGATACCATTACTCTGCAACGTAGATGAGGAAGGAGTTTGATTTAGTTAAAAATTTCCTTTTGGTGCAGAAGTAACAGAAGCAGATTGCTAGTTGGACATCATTTGGATAGCCAGGCTCCCTGAAAAAATCTCCTAATTTTCCCAAACAACAGACAATCCTGATTCTCACTTATGCCAACAGAATCTGTGGCTGCTGAACACCTTTGAAAATTCTTGCAAAACTTACTTAAGCTCTCCCAAAAATGCCAGTGCCTTAGCACTCCATTTTAAGTAAACTGATTTTCTTAAAATTCCATCATCTACAAATGCTTACTTCATACTTGGATACCACCTGACCAGACCACTCCAAGAAGCAGTCTGTACTAACTGAACACTTACCTAACTCATATTTCACAAGAGAGTCTAACAAAACATGCCAAACAACAAAGGCACTGTATATTTTTATGACAACAAACATTGTATACATACCACCTGTTGCAGCAGCAGGCAAAAGAGGCATATTGTCAAGCAAAGCTTGTAGAAGAACTGATCCAAACCCCTGCTGACTTGGGTCACACCTGCCATTGCTAAACAGAAACACAGACACTTTAACATTTAATGAAGTAAGAACAAAAGGTGAAATCTCCAGAAGGTGAAGCTGAAAGACTGACGTTCTTTGCAGTCATACCCTAACACATTTTTCCTCAACAGAAGATCTTCCAGATCTTGTTCCTTTTTAAATACAATGTTAAACAATAACAAACACATAAATACAGTTCAGACTGCATGCAAAAACCCCAAATATATCGAAAATATAAATATATAAAAGTAAATATATGTAATTATTTAGCACTGACCTGATGCATAGTGCAAGAAACCGTGCACATTTGTGAGCTATGCTCCGCCCAGCTTCAAAGAAGCAAACACGTATTATATCAGAGACACATTTACGTGTTTTAGAAAGCAAGCTGTCATTTCCTTCCTTTGAGCTGTGAAAACAAGTTGCATACTTTAGAGACTCATATAAAACTTTTTTTTTTTTAACAGAGCTGATACTGAGAAATAGCCATGCTAGTTTAAACACAATTTCCCTCTTACCTGCCAGGTCCATTTGAATACACTCCGGCCAGCCAACAAAGCGTATCTAGTACAAGACTCTGAGCATGTTCTGTAGTCACACCATCATCTGTCTTCTTGCAAAGAGTGGTGAGCAGCTTCTCATGGAACTCTGAAAACTGTAACATGGCACACCGTTGAACTCTAGGGAGGGGGGAAAGGAAATAAAAAACAAAATTATGCAATATGGCCATTCTCCCTCCAAGTGTCCAAATGTCCCTCTAGCTTTGTATCTTGTCTTAGGTATGGCGACAAAAAGATGTCTAGGTGAGAGTAAAACTAGTACACAAGCATATATGATACTTTCTGTGCACACATTCCCAATCTTCCTATTTTCTGCTCACAAAACTTCCTAGGTTACTGTATATTTAGTAACCCTCAGGAAATTTTTTTTCCTACTACCTTGTTTAATAACTTCTAAACCTAAAAAAAAGCTTTCATCATCTACAACATACTTTGGCAACCATTTGCACATACCTCTTTGCAGTCTCTTTGACCTCTTTAAGACCATCACAGTCAGTGCCACCATTGTGGGGTGGCAGCTGGTAATACAAATCAAATACCATATTATTCATGTTTAGGTCTGCAGTACCAATCCATACAGATTTTAACCAGTTTTTTTGAGTAACAATTTGTTAGTTAAATTTGATTCTAAACTTTTTGACCAATAATATACTCTCTGCTGTAAGAAACAAGACAACATGTGGAAATAGAAAGGCAAGATACTTCCTTTAAAGAAAAATTTGTCCAAATAATTTATGTAATTCACCAAGAAAACTTATTTACATTTGCCTTTGAGTCAGGCAAATAATGACTCAACATACAATTTCATGCATGGTGTTATTCTACCACAACTTGCACAGCACAGTGCCCTTGAACTCACAATTTACAGGATCTTCCATATGTTTATGAAATGACAACTTGAAACAGTGGTTTGACCTGAGCTATTTTGAGAAATAAGTATTTTATGAGAAATATAACTAAAGCTAATATTTTTTAGAATTAAAAAATGCCTACTAACCTTTCTTTTGAAATGGAAGTTTTTTTAAATCTTCGAATCGTTACAGAGACTTCTTGAAGTAAGTCACAGCCTCTCAGATTATCTGATTTTCTTGAAGAATTAGTGGCTTCAATTTTGCTAGATGGCTTTTCCTGATTTTTTTGGGAAAATACAATAATTCATAAATCATGTTGGTTTTGACTGCTTCATTTGTATACATTTTCAGTGAAATGCATACAGTTCAGTAAAATTTCTCACTCAGTTTGAGCATTGTACCAAAAAACCTACTTTTATTCACTAATTGCTTTAATACAGAACATGAAGTTTAACAACGGTCTGTAATTTATTATGTTCTAAGCATTCTAATAATGTCCACAAGATGTACATCATATCATCCAATCTTAAAAGTAAAATGATCAAGAGTAAAATACACACACACAAAAGCCTTCATAAGAGGATGAGGTTTATCAGCTACTGAAAACACTCGTGGAAACAGAAGTTTCAAAAACAAGTGCTCAGAATGGGAAAGTGGCAGAACAGACCTCTTCAACTAAATTTGCACAGAAGAAACAACTTAGAGATATTGAACTGATTCTTGAAGGTGTTAACACAGTGTCAAGACAAAAAAGTAATTTTTAATGGATTTTAGTTCTCCTAACAGTTGTTTCATTTTCAGATTACATAAATCATACTAATTCTACAACTTTAACACAGATGTCTGTCTTGGCTATTCATTACCTTGCCTGCTGCAACTTTTGCCAACAATGAAGCAAGGGAATGACCCTTGTTAGTCTGAGGTTTTAGAGATGGTATTCTAACAACTGGTCTAATGCCACCATTGCAGATTTCTTCTGTTCCTCTGTCATTCACTGCTTTAACATGAATTAAAAATGAGCGGTACTTGCCACCAGCCATGCCTAAAAATGGGGAAAAAAGGAGGGGGTAGTTTGCAAAGTTGTAAACAGATTTCAACTTTACAGATACAGTGTACAAGCAGAACTCAACGACATTAACTACAGTACTTTAGCATCAATTTGAAAAGGTAACTCATTATTGTGTTGTACAGCAAAATTTGTCAATGTGACAATAAATACAAACCAAAGTCCGACTACAGAAATATGAAATGAGCTTTAGTCACACATACTTCATGTGAATAGCATAATAAATTTGTTTACCTTTAACAAGCTTTGGACTTGTTAGTGTCAACATTCCAGCATGTCCTGATAAATCCAGTCCAGTAGCCAACCATACTGGACCGCAAAGTATATCTTCCTTATGTTCCTCCAGAAATGGACACAATCTAAGACCTTAAAAAACATGAGTAATATGGACCTGAATTACCCAAAATTGTCACAAGATCTCATCATTTGCACGGGTTAAAAATACACCATGTCAAATTCTGATCCCTAAATACATATATAAACTCTACATTGAAAAAATAACAGTTACTTGAAGTTCACTTTCAGACATTTTTCAGTGAAATAAATAAAGATAAATGACAGTTTTCAAAGCATTTTCAGTTATATTACATGGATAACATGTACTGGCTCATCAGAGCCACAAAATACATAACTGATAAAATGATGAATCAATATATTTTGATTCACAACTCTCACTGGGTCTTTTCTGAAGCAGGACAGAATTGGCTTATTAAAAAAAAAAAAAAAGACTAATTTGTTTCTCCTGTGGTATACTGAAATTATCATTCACTCGTCTGCTGCTTCTTTCTCAGCATGAGACGCTTCCTTCTAGTACTTTTTCTTTTATCAGCCCTTTGATCCCTCCCCTCATCCTTCGCAACCTTTCTTGGAGTCATAGAATCATAAAATGGTTTGGGTTGGAATGACCTTTAAAGTCATGCTCTAGATAAGCTTGATGACATGAAAGAAAAGAAGCCGTAAAGTAAGACTGTTGAAAGGACCAAGGAAAAGAATCACAGTTCTGCAACTGATTCACTCCAACTATCAATATTTAGTCTGTATCTCCCCTCACTCAGATCCAATCTGGTTAACAAAAAAGGTTATAAAAACAGGCACAGCAAGTCTGACGTGGCTGGAAGTCAACAGGGCTAGTTATGAATTCTTTACTAGCTGATTATTATTTTTTTGGTTTACACTAGCAATCTCTACAAAAGCCAGATAGGCAATGAAAAATTCTATTAAAAATAGCTAAGGAAACCAAGTAAAATAGTGCTGGAACAGGGTAAGAGTTTAAGTTATAAAGGTGCCATATCAATCTACTTTATTTCTAAATTCAAATAAATACTAACTTGCTTTTAAACACAAGGGGGGTGGGGTGGGGGGTGTGTGGGGGGGTGTGTGTGTGGGTGTGTGTGTGTTAAAACTTTCAACTCATACAGTAAACAGACCAGTGAGAGAGGCAACATTGAAGAGGGCTGAGAAATTAGTCTATTTGAAATGGCTGAGAATTTTTTGCAGAGAAATTCGAGTGTATCATTAAAAAAAAAAGAAAAAGAAAAAAGCAAGCTCATATTTTAAACAAAGCATAACACAATAAATAAAACTTACATTGTGGTTCCTCTACATCCATATACTGCATTTCTTCATTGAATTCAACCAGCCCTGGTTTTCCATTTCTCTCCACTTCAATATTATGAGCTGGAGATAAAGGAAATGTGATCTGTCTGTCTACTGCTGCTTCTGGAAACAAAAATATTAGCAAGATTTCATAAACATTGCTTAAAGCTCACAGAAAACAGAAGCAGTAGTTTTCATAGCAAATTTATCAGCTTTCTGCCCAAAACACTATTTCTAATATAAGAACCACAAATATACAAAGGCACGTTTTTCATATTAGGATTGCAATTGAAGTTGCAGCAAGCAATTAAAAAAAAAAAATTTCTTTGAATGACCTGTAAACAGCCTGCTTTGCTTTAACACTGCCCAAATTATTTTCTCCTAATAATCAACTGTAGATTACTCCTAAGTAATTAGATTCCAGTACTGAAAGTTTGATAATTTAAATTGAAAAAAACTGGATTGCTCCTGCTGAACATGAGACATTATTTTGATAACACTTAAGTACAGCTCTTTCAATTAAATGGTTCTCATGAATCATAGATGAAGAGAACATGCAAGCAAATGAACAAGCAGCATATACAGTGAATTAACTGCCAGATCAAGACCATTAGTTTCAAACTGGAAGAATTATGCCTCTGGCCTTCCTGTTATTACACACTACATATTTAACTGGTTCCAGGGTTCCTGTCATACAAAAAATGACTGAATAAACATTCCCCTACACATTTTCCTTAGGTTTTATTATCTTAAAATTTCAGTTCCTTTCTCCACCTACGAGGGAAGGGGGAGGAGCTAATTGAATTTCAGACTGAAGATTTTATACTTTTTCAAGAGCCACCAAACAATCCTGAGTATTACTTCTCCCTGAGATTGGAACATTTTGGTTAATATCCAGCACAGATAGAAATTATCTAGATTTGTCTTCCTTTATAATGAAATCATTAGTGTCCTATTACTTTATTCAATAGTGCATAGAAAAAAAGTCAAATGTCATTAAGGTCTTTTTTCAAAACGCAAGAAATTGAAAAGAAGTAGGAAACAACTGCAATGCAGTAACACTTGAGAGGATGTTGGTTGGTTGGTTGAGGTGGCTCAGTCCTACTGAATCAAAAAGAAAAAAAGACACTGTCAAAGCTGCCTCACAGGCACTCTCATATCCCCCAGCCCTTTCCAGACTGCCTGTGTATACCTTGGCCCTCCAGTCCTCGTATTTTTTGCTTTGATAGAACAAAATTCTGCCCATGTTAAAATTAAGGTTACTTCAAGAATTAAAGAAAGGAAGAACGTGCAGGAACACCTGTTGACTGTTGTCCTACAGTCACAGCTAGCACTTCTGTTAAACCATCTTGTATCCTAAAAGAGTATGCTTTTCTCCAAGGATATTACTATGCTAGAATATTTTATTCTTGGGTAACCACCAGTTTATAGGATTTCTTAAGGAGCATCTCCAGCACACTTTTTTTCTTGTTAAACACTGGGGGATGCTACAGAATGAGAAGTTATATGAAAGCATGTCAATGATCTTTGGTATGCCTGTTTTCCTTCTTAAAATTTACAGGTCTCTTACCCTTGTTTAACTGGGGTGCTCTTACTTCACATTTAAAAAAACAGAAAAAGAAAAAAAAAAAAAAAGAGCTTTTATAGTCATGCTTGCTGTTCTCCCCAACACATTTTAAATCCAGCAGCCAATTTAATAATATCCAACAGCAAGATTTCTCTGAAATACCACGTTCCTAGAAGCTTCTCAAAAAGATGTGGCCAGATAAAGATAACCAATTAATGCCTCAATAAAAGGAAGTGCTGCACATAATACCTTCCATCCCTAGCAGACAGGGCAGCAGGACATGCAATGAACACTCTCACCACAGGAAAATCCCAATGGAGGCACAAACTCTTCCACATCAAAGAAGTGACTTTTCAACTTATGCTACCCCCTCACAGGTTCCCTGAGAGCTAGTAAGATGCAGAGTCCAGCTAGGAGTCTTCCCAAGAAGGCAAGAGCATTCATAACTTTGGTCTACCCTGTCAAAGCTGCAAGGAACAAAAGGTGAAATCATACTGCAGCTTTCACATAGCTTAGTTAATGAGCCAGATGACGAGAGAATTCCCAAGGAAGCCAGGTTTTATCTACTGTCATCAAAAAAAGCCTTGCTATTTTCTCTTATGCATTCAAGAGGCACTGGCAAATAATTTCCTTCTATGACTTGGAATAATTTACTATTATTTTTTTAAGTATATCAAGAACTCAAAAGAGCACCATTTGTTTCATCTGTCAATCTCTCGGATGATTTACAATTGACAATGTGTTTTTTTTAACGACTGTAGGAGTCAAGCAGTACAGAATAATTCAGTTCAACCTTTTTGAGCTATGCACTTCTATTTGTATAAAATTCAGGATTTTGAAACTATTTATCCAGTTTGTTTCCCCAATTTACATTCAAACATGGTAAGTGAAAACACACCATGACGCTGAGAAATAGAATAAAATGGAAATACGTAAAACCAAAACATTTACACAATTTCAAGCAATTCTTCTAACATACATCAGAGAATAATGAGTTTGAGAAAAGAAATAATATTATGAAAGATATCTTAAGGTCTTTCTTACCATTGACTTTCCCTAAGCCTGGAGCTTTATTTTTCAGTAAAGTCACTTGAATCTGGGGAATGTTTGTGATGTTTGAATTCAAAACAAATTTGAAGTCCACATGTCCAACCATACAGGCTTTTGGTAGAACCAGTTCAAAGACATGCTCATCCCAGCTGTTGCTGTCAGGAAAAGAGAAGAACACAATGACCCAGTGTTAAGAGAAAATTCACATCAAGCAGGCAGCATTAGCCAGTGCATTCTCCATCTACGCACACTTTCCTTAACAAGAAGAAAAACTTACTTTGTGTTAGTTGACATCCACACAAATTTCTGAAGTTAACCACATTCACTTTATGTAGAACATGTTAAAAGCCAATTGATAAGTGAGGGCAAATCAATGTTTGGATAAAAATAGCAGTGAAAAGATTTCTTATTACCTTCATCACAGTATGTTTCCGTATTACTATAAATACCAGTTACTCATTTCAGGAAAAAAAGGAATGAGGAAAAAAAACCCCAAACAAACAAAAAAATCACTGAAAAGGATCTACCAATCAGTGAAGCGTATGAAAGCACGACAGTAACTACCTTGCAATCTCTTAAGTTGGCCCTCTCCATTGTTAATGTCACTTTCCAGTGGTACAACAGCCACATCCAGGAGACTCAAAATACTACTTGCAAATTATTTTTTTAAATAATTTTATAATTTATACAGGATGAGAAGTGCTTCTTACCAGATGCACGCTCAGAAGCCTGTGCTGTGCAAAATGGGTGCAGCTTTGTTTTAATGAGTCATATTTTTCTTTTGAAGCCAACTTTGGTTTAGACTGAAAGTGTCAACTTGAGATAGTAAGTACCCCTCAATGATAAGTTCCATAGTTTGATATACTAAGGTTTGCAAAAAATAGTTCAAACCTAAGAGCAATTCAAATAAACTAATCATGTGTCAATTGTCACATTTGTATACATTTTTAAAATAACTGCACTTGAGTTTTTAAAATGTAGTAACTTTGATAGCGTGTGATTATTTAATTGTATAACTGAGAACACTAAGAAACTGAGTATGCTGCTATAAATATTGGTTAGATGTTTTTCTAACATCTAAGTTACAAAAGGTATTTTAAAATCAAATAACATGCTACACATCGAGTATTGTGCAGAAAACAACTTTAAAATAGATTAAAGATTGGTACTCATATATTTAATTCTTTACATTTTTTACAGTAATATCTCTGAAGGCCGTATCTCCCTCAGGTAAGCATAATACATTTATTACAGATTCCAGGTACACATAATGAAATGGTACGCCAGCTTTCCAGAACAAGCAACATAGAAAAGCAGTGATTTGGGGAGGAAAGAGGGACAGAAGCGAAAGATGGACATAAGAGAGCTTGTGGTTATGATTTAAGAAGTAACAGTGAAGAATTTTCAGCTAACTGTACAAATAACTCAGGTAAATAAAATACAATGAAAATTTCCCTGACAACTCCAAGGAAAAAAAACCCAACAAAAAAAACAAACCTCTGTTAGCAGATGTAATGCTAAAAACTTCGAATCACTCATGCCTTTCCTCTGGTTTGGAGAATACGTAGCTCAGTACAAAACAGGGAGAGGTGGTTTTTTTATGTCTGAGTATTCCTATAGGTGTTATGCAAAGCACGGACCGAATGAGACATTCAAAGGAGCAAGTCTTCTGAAAGACTAAGTAATATTCTGTTCATCCAGTTTAACTTAAAGATCTGGTACAAAACCAGAAATGAATAATAAACCAGTTTGTCTGCAGTAGTCTTCTGTAGTCTGTACGTTGCATATGACACAAACCGGCGTACCAAATTACAACTGCTGTCTACTCCAGAAATCTATTTTTGACAGAATTCAACAGCAGATGTCCCAAAGGAAGCAATATCTGAATCAGCTTGTATGGAATAATGATCATCCATGAAGGTCTCACATTAATCCAACAGTGAAGAGATCTTATACGTGTGGCAATGAACTTTACAATCTAATTCTGTGATGAGTGAAAAATTCCCCTTTAAACAGTTTTTTAATTTCTCATACACTTCACCAGTGTTATCGTCTTTATTCATGTGTAAAGTCTCAAAGAAAAAAAAATTAACTTTCTTCCTTATTATTTTCTCAATATTTTAGCATATTAATCCTAAATATCACTTTTCTCTGATAATCTAATGCAAGTTCTTTTAACAGCTTTTCTCACCTTTGAAACTCTTCTAAATCTATAGCATCTTTTTAAAGAATACAAAATCAAGACTGTGTTCTAAATGCAAATACACCATCAGTCTCACAACTACAAAATATTTTCCAACACACTTCTCCATTCCTTTTCTAGAACATCTCATCAGCCTTTGATCTTCCACTAAAACTGAACTTTGAGCTGCAGACCCATTTCCAGAGTTTAAAACACTGGAAAGCACATCAGTACCTAGCTCTTCTTTCTTTCACATATTTTCAAATATGTCTGCATAAGATGAATACATAAAATATTTCCTATAGAAATTTGAGAAAAAGCCAGGCAACTCAGATGTCACTGTTTTATCAAAGCACATTAAGAATTCATGTACTTTTTTAAGAAGTATTAACCCAATTTAACATTTCAGTTAAATTACCACTGAAGGGGAAATACTGATATGTAGATAATTCATGAGATAAATAAAACTTTGCTTTTTCTGTATTCTTTGTTACACAGCCTTTTTAAATAGCAAATTAAGATTGAAAGAGTGTGAGTGTAATATAATGCCATTCCCTAAAATACATTTACAGGATTATCGCCTATCTATTTGACAAACAAAAGAATTACCATATCAAATTGCATTACTCATCCATCTAACCCTGTAATCACACATCTTTATAGGAATCAGTATGAGACTCTTAAAAGAGGAGATAAAAGGAACTTATATTAAGGACCAACAAAATAATCCAGAAATCAAAAAGTTTCTTCCCAGATAACTTTTAATTAAGAGCTAACATTGCTCTCAATCTTAAGATCATATGTTCTACCCTATGAACAAAGGGACTGTAATGTAATCATTTTAATAATGAGTTATTTAGCAGCTGTCAAAGATTTCCAGTACTAAACCAAAAATTTAACTTTACGTCTTTACACTCCTGTTTTACTTTGTAGCGGGCATAATTCTTTTCCTCTAATGAAACAATATCCATAAGCTAAAGTTCCACCTATTACCTTCCATTTAACAGCTATTCCCTTCACTGTTTGCTTTCTTATATCTTCATATTGGTATCTTTTTTTACTTTTCAACCGTTGCTGAACACACTGGATAATCAGTGTTTAACTGGAAGTTACTTTGCAAGGAACCACCTCCTTTCCACTTGTTACATACAGAATATTTTACTTACACAAAGAAAATCCACAAGATAAATAAAGGTTTTAAAGCCTGTTTAAGCACTTTTTAACCATAAGTTTTTAACCATAGCTTATGAACATTTAATTAAAGCAAATTTAGCTCATGTTAGGTGTCAGTCCTGGAAACACCTGCAACTGTAACCTTCCAGACTTGCTTTCCCACCTGGAATGCTTCATTCTCACATCCTAGCTTTCACTTATTTATATGACAAGCTTTTTTCCCCCCATATATGATCTCTAGCTCCCCTAGCATCCTTTGGCTATTTCATTGTTTCCAGTGTACAGACATTTAGATTCTACATTACTATCCAAATCTCATACATCAATGTGACAGATGTGTGACAGTCTGACCCAAGTGCCTTATTACACCCACCCCTTAATAAAACACACAACACAATTTATATCTATATTTTGCATCTCCAAGCATTTTTCAGAAAAACTATGCAAAGCTACTTATAGTAGGTTTTAAGCAACTCTTCAAGGAGACCGCAATGCTGCTGTCGTAGTCTTTAGGATCCCAGAGGAATTCCAAGTTCTCATGCCACGTGCAAAATCTAAGTAGTACTGCACATTCCATGTCGGTGCAGTTCATTTCAATGAAGATACTGCCTAAATTTTAGCTCAACTAGGGCTCTATACTGCCTTAAGTAAATGTCTCATGTATAAAGATTTAACTTGACACGAACAGACATAAATCCAGATTCTAGCTTCACATTTTAAAATAAATTACAATATAATTTTTTTTAGGACAACTAATTAGTCATGCTGGCACCTGCAGCTTGTCTTTTCCGATTTAAAAATGTACTAAGAATGTGTGTATGCAGAAGAAGGGTGAATCAGACTTCTATAGAAACAATCCAGAATATATGTAATTTCTGGGAAATGTGCTTGTGTAATTATATAATGAAGTAGCAACATTTGGCAAACAAAAATATACCAATTCAAAACAACTTTTTAATTTGTTTCAAGGTCTGCTAGAACAACTCTGACAATCTCACAAAGACCTATAATGCAAACTACCAAATAGGGATTATGATCTTTGAAAGTACGTGTTCTTAAATTTGCACACTACTTAAAAACAATTAAATGGGATGTAATTTGTGATTATACCAGCTATATGAAGTAGTTAAGCAATACACACAATTGTTTTTGCACCGTTAATCCTATCTACCTGTCTGTCTGTAGCTTCCAAGTTCGAGTATGCTGAGCTGCATCCCCATGGTGCTGCTGGTGTAAATGCTGAGGATGCCGCCTCTGCTGCTGCTCTTGCTGGACTTCTACCCAACAGGGAGGGACAGTGGCTGAAAACCGTGGTGTCAAGGTCTCAAAACGGGTCAGTTCCACCAGGGATGTCAGTGTTTCAAGGGAAAATGGCTGGTCCACCAAAAGATCAACTCCTGGATAATTACAGAGCACACATTAATTACTACATAGATATTTTTTCCAGAACATCCCATAAGTAGTTTGAAATATATCCAAACTGCTATAGGTAAAATTAAATACATGTTATATGAAGTTTCTAAAAAAACCCACAAACACCCACAAAGAAAAAACACCAACAAAACAAAACCAACCAAAAAACCAAAACACCATCAACAAAAAACCCCAAACCCTAACAAACCAAAAAACCCACCAAAAAAACCCCAAACAAACACAAGCAACCAAACAGCCCTAGCCTTGAAGCCAGTATCCTTTGAAGACAGCTCATTTGAATGCATTTT